>NW_019173980.1:0-243919 GCF_001642475.1 Fonsecaea monophora | reverse complement strand
CTTAATCTTTTTATTTTAATGTTTTTTTATCGTATATAAACTATCCCCCCCTCTTCGAGGTCTAGTCCCTTAGATCTTTTCTTATTTTCTCTTAATGTTATTTTTTCTACGATTTTCTATAATTCTTTCTACATTATCTCGTATAATTATTTCATCTATTCTAGTTATATTCTTACTTCTTCTAATATCTTTTTCTTTTCTTCTAGTTTCCTAAATATATCTAGATAGTATCCGTAATTTACGAAATATAGTAAGATCCTTATAACGACTTTACTATTATTAAAAGCTATTTATACTATTAATAGTAGTTATATCTAATTATTCTATTCGTAGTTAATATAGTATCGTAAGTACTATTTTAGTATTTAATTCGTTCTTTCTATCTATCTATCTATTTATAAGTAATATACCGTTAATAACTTTAGCTTTATCCTTAGCCGGTCGTTTAGTAATTACTAAAATTATAATATAAATAACTTATCTCTATCTAAAATAACCTCTTTTAGTATTCCGTATTCGATAAAGATCGTCCGTATAAATAAGTATATAAACTCTTTTACCGTAGCTTTCTCTATAAATGATATTATATAGGTATATTTCGTTAATTTATCGACTACTACTATTATACTATCGTATTCCTTACCTATAAGGAGCTCTCGGGATATTAATAGCTTTATGATAAAGTCGACTACGATCGAACTCTATAGTTTCTCTAGTATCTATAGTGTTATTAGGAGTCCGTACGGCTTATACCTTTCCTTTTTTACCTTTTTATAGATATTACACTAGCTAATGTATTCTTTAACATCTTTTTAAAGGCCCTTCTAATTAAAGTCTCGCGTAATTAGTTTAATTATTTTTACGATTCTAGAGTATCCTATACCTTAACTATTATATCTCTCTCTTAGTACTACTTATTTCTATTTTTCCGTAAGCTCGATATCTATAACTACGAGCGTTACGTATCCTCCGTACTATAGCGAGTTTCCGTTACTTCTAAGTAGAGTATCTAGTTTCGGTTATACTATTCCTTCGTAGTTAGGTCTTCGGCTTAGAGCGTTAACTTAACCGTTTTCTACTCCTTTAATATAATATATTCTAAAGTCGTATCGCGTAAGCGTTTTTACCTAGCGAACTTATCGTTTATTAAGTTCCTTAGTTATAGTTTAATATATAAGGTTCTTATAGTCTATATATATTTAGACCGGATATTTACCTCCTTTTAAGTAAACTCTCTATTAACGTAGTACTTTAACGATTACTAGTAATTCCTTATTATAGATATTATAGTTTAACTCCGGTTAGGTTATACATCTCGAGTAGTAAGCTATAGATCGTAATCGGCCTTAGTCGTCCTTCTACGTAAGGTAGACTCCTATAGCTTCATTAAATACGTCTATTTCTAGTATCGCTTCCTTTTCTAGGTTAAAGAGTGTAAGTATAGAAGTAGAGGTTATCCGTCCTTTTAGCTCGTTAAAGGCTACTTTATACTTTTTATCTTATTAGAATTCTTATTCTTTCCTTATTAAGTTAGTTAGGAATATCGTAATTTTTAAAAATCCTTCGATAAACCTCCTATAGTAGTTAATAAGTCCTAAGAATATCTATACTTCCTTAACGTTTCTTAGTATTAGCTATTCTTAGATAACTTTCACCTTATCTAGGTTTAATGTAAGTCCTTCTATTAATATAATATAGTCTAGGAATGCTATCGTATAAATATAGAATTAGTATTTACTTAACTTAATAAGTAAATCCTTTTCCTTTAGGGCTTATAGTACTTTTCGTACGTACTGTACGTACTCTTCTTTCGTTTTAGAAAAAATAAGGATATCGTCGAGGTATGTAACGATAAACTCGTCTAGGTATTCTCTTAACGTATTATTAATAAGTACTTAGAATATAGTAGGGGCGTTAGTTAGTTTAAAGAGTATTACTTAATACTTAAATAACCCCTATCTAGTTCTAAACGCTATTTTCTATTCTTCTCCTTCCTTTATTCGTATACGATAGTAGGCGTCTCTAACATCGATTATTATAAACTACTTTACTTTAAGTAGTCGATCCTATAGCTTATCGATCTTAGGTATTAAGTAGCGGTTCTTTTTAGTAATTACGTTAAGTTTCCTATAATCTATATAAGGTCGTAACCCTCCGTCCTTTTTATTCGCGAAGATAACCTCGTATAATATTAGCGATTCTAACGATCGTATAAACTTCTTCGCTAGATATTTTTCGATATAGTCCTTAAGAAAGTCTTCTTCTTTTTTAGACATTAAGATTAATCCTCTATAGTATATTAATATTTTTCCTTCTTTAAATAGGATTTCGTAGTCCTATAGTTAATGTTTTAGTAAGGCTACCTCGCCTTATCTTTCTTTTATAAGGATCTCGAAGTCTTTATATTCCGCTAGAAGTTCTTCTATAATAGTATTAACTAGTATTCTCTTTATCGGTCGTACTAGAACGGTTCTTTCTAGGGCCTTTAAGGATGATCGATCCTCCTTTTTAGCGGTACTACTTTTCGCGAATGTAATCGTCTTTATCCTCTAATTAATTATAAGGTTATTCTTTTAAAGCTAGTCTATCTCTAAAATTACGTCGTATCTTAGAATTAATATTATATCTAAAGTAATCTTTTCTTAATATTACTTAATCGTTAATAAGATTTCTTTTAATTCTATTATAATTTATTATAATACTCGTCCGTCTACTATTCTTAATAGATATAGAAGTAATTTCCTTACTTTATAGCTTCTTACTCTTTCTACTATACTCGTACTTACGTAGCTTTAATTAGTTCTTAAGTTAATTATAATCTATACCTAGATTCTTATAAGATTTACCGTAAGAGCTACGTAATTATTTCCTAATATAGTTATCTCTCTTAACTCTAGAGGCTTTCTAATCCTTTAATTATTATTATAACTCTCTCGCCTCTTTAGGTCGTTACTTATAAGTTTTTTAGCTAATATATATACCTTTCGTAAATCTATTAATATATCTCTTATCGGTATTCTTCTATAATATTAAAAACATCTACCTTTATTATTAGGATAATATTAAAGTCTAGGTCTACGTTATAGACGTACTAATATTCTTCTTCTATTAAATAACTATCTAGATTTAAGTATATAAATTCTTTTACGATAAAGTCCTCGTTAATCCGACTATCCGTAATATTTTCGACGATATATTATTAGTTTAAGTAGCTATCTTCTTCGTCGCTACTAATAAACATTATATAGATCTCTTTTTATTAATAATATAAGTATATTTCGTTTCTTTAAGGGTATTCTTACTCTTCGTAGATTACCTTTCCTTCGTATAGTAGTATAGCGTATACTTTCCTTAATATTAATATATCTAGATATCTCGAGTCTATATTATAGTAGTATAGGTATATATTTTCTTTTTCTTTACACTCCTCGTCGTAGTAGTAAAGTCTTCTATAGTAGTAATCTAGGTCTTCTCTCTCGTTAATAACCCTAATTCTACGTAGAGGTCCGGCTTTCGTCGGGACTAGTTCCTCGATTACTTCTCTTTCTCTCTATAGTACTTCTTATTATACCCGAGCTTTAGCGATTCTCTTTATTCTCCCTTCCGTAAGTTAGATTCTAATAATATCTAGTTATATTAGTTAATATATATAAGTATCTTCTCTTTCTAGATATTCTCTATCCTAATACTACGTTAAGTTAATTTTTCTAATCGTCGTTTAAGGTAATCCGAAGGGGCTATATATAACGTAGTTATATTCCCCGTTATATATATATCCTCCCTCGTATTCTCCTATTATCTAATAGTTTATAACGATAGTAACTTCGAAATCGTCGGCGTCTATCGTAACGTATTATCTATAGTAATTATCGTCGTATATTATTAACCTCTCCTTAAGTTCGTTAATAGTAAACCGTCCGTCTCGGTAGTCGTTATATAAACCGTAGTTTAGTTAGTACCCTATCGTAGAATCTCTTATTCCGTCTTAATTCCCTATTTCTATACTCGTAGCTCTAATATACGTAATTATCTTACATTCCTTATATCCTTAATAAATATATATTAAGGAAGCGTATCTTTCCCTCGGCTTCTCCTTAATCTCCGATATCATCATATTAAGGCTTTATTACGATAGTAGTACGATTAGTACCGTAAATACTTCGTCTTCCTTTCCCGCGTACGTATATATCTCTAGAACTATATATCTCGCGGTTTAGTAAATTTTATACTTAACCGTCGTTAATCCTCTTACCGGTTATTTAAGGTTTATAATTAAGTATTTATATACGATTTCCGTTCTATAGTTATTTTCGTACTAATAATTAAGTAGTTTTTAGTATAGAGTAATAAGTACTATCTATTTTTCGTTATATTTAATCACGATAAATATAGTTTACTTATTTAGTCCTAGTATACGTATCATCTAGAACTTATTATTATCTATTTCGGTCTCTTTCTTAATAATAAAAGCTTCCTAGCGCTTTAATTCCATCCTTCTACTCTATTACCCCCTTCGTAGCTTCCTTAGGAATCATCTACTACCTTCCTTATCGGAGTAGTAGGTAGGATAGTCGTCCTTATAATAGACTATCTAGAATAGTACCGAATGTTAATTCTTCTTTTCTTATTCTTCTAAGGTAGCTCCTTCCTTAGGTTTATTAGTTCCTAATCTACCTATCTCCCCGGGAGATACCGTACTTAGGTAATCCTTCTATACTCCTTTACTCTAGTTATAGGCTACTATCTAGGTCTTCTATAAAGTATCGGCCTTTATTTCTTTATAACTAGCTATACCGTCGTCTATCATATATAGCGTTAGACCGTTTTTATAGTTTCTCGTACGGTATCCAGATTTTCCGTATTCGTAGTATAGGTCGTTCTTCTTACGTTTCTCTCGTTTCGACTTAGATAGCCCTTAACTTCCCTTCTTCCTAGTGTTAGTCTTCTATAAAGTTAAACTTCCTCGTTAGACTATATTTAGGTCCATTAGGTCCCTATATTATTAGCGGCTTCTATAAGTCATTCTCCCTCTATAAGTACCTCTCCTTTCTATCTATCTCTCGTAGAGTTAGTTATCGATCTCGATAGAAGCCTTAATAAGTAGTTTATACTCGTTAGAACGATTGACTCCTATCCTATCTTTAACCGAGTCCTTTAGTTCCTAGTAGTAGACTAAGGCGAAAGCTTTATCTTCCTAATCTAGCTTTAAAGTATATCGTTAGAATATAGCGAAGTATTTAATAGCTGATCTAGTTTATTTAAGTTAGTAGATCCGTTAGGCTACTAACTATTCTTCCCTTAGCGTTCCGAAGATCTATTTAATACGTTCCTTATATACAGCGAAATTTCCGAAAATTAAGTTAGTTTCCTCGTTACGCTACCCTAAGGCTACGCTTAAGTAGTTATTTATTAGCGATTTAAACCATTCGAAAGCGGACTTACGAAGTTAGAGTCCTACGAACAGTACTTTTTCTACGGTAATACTATACTTAGTGCGCTATAAGGTAAATATAACTTTAAGTTAAATTAGATATATACTAAGCTTATTTCGTTCTCTATAGAAGTATTCGACTTTAAGGTCGTCTTTTATCTTTACTACTTCTATAGTGCTGACTAATACTATATTAATGCTAGTAGTTAACGAGTTAGGCTATTAGGTAAGCCTTAGTTTAGGTAACTTAAGGTTAGAACTACTAGATATCGTTATCGATACTACTAACTATCTAAGAGGGTAGTTAAAATGTTACGAGATACTTTATACGTGAGGTATCCTTAGTAAACCCGAGGTGGTTTACTTAATAATATAGTAGTAGAACGGTATAGTAGAGACGAAACTAAGAGTATAGTGTACGGTACTATACGTAAAGTACTTAACCGAGAGGAACTCGATTATTTATAAACGAGGTTGACTACGAGGAGAAACTATGAAACTATTCTAACTTATATAGAAAGGAAATCCGTTAGTGCTCTCTATAGCTCTATTTAGCCTTAGGAGTATAATAGAGTAGGTAGCTCCCTATAGCTCTATTTAGCCTTAGGAGTACAATAGAGTAGGTTACGTATTAGCGTACGTGGCTCCCCCGCTCTTACGTCACCGCTTCAGTACACCTTCCTCCTCGTTATCTTAGGATGGCCTCTATTATGGCCTGTTCGTAACACGCGTCCCCGAAACTAATCATGATATAACTTTCTAGCTAACGTAAGTCTAAAATACGTGACATCCTCGGGATCAGGCTTCTAGGGGCTTTAGCCGACTTCTAAAAAGGAGCCGGGGTACTGTCGGTAAAGTTTACCCTCTAGTTTAGTAATGCACCCTCCCTACACGAGGATTTCCTAGTGTCTATAGTTAAGCTGCATAATGGAAGCTATAGAGGAGAGGCTCTTGACTATTATTCAAGCTCCCGTAGCGTCACTAGGCCATGTCCAGCATGAAAGCGTACGACGGTGTACTGATCGTAGATCGTCCGGGCCACAACTGGGCTGCAAAAGTTAGATCGAGTAAGACATAAGATGCAGAATCGAGGCCATACGAGAACTATAGTGGCGTTCGGGGACTAAGTCTGCCGGAAGGGTATAGCCCATCACCGGTGATCGCCTCGCGCCTTGAGTCCGGGAAGGAACGTACGGCATATTCCACTGTGATAGTGATAGCTAGGACGACAGGGGTCTCGTTTTCGGCGTCGCAACCGGGGGTGGGTTCGCTCCTCATTTAGCGCCTAAAATCCCCATCACGAGGTGAAGATAAGGGCAGTAGTTATCCCGTAGCCGGAAGGTAGTCTACATGATGGAATGTATACGCCTCGAAGGGGTAGCGGTAGTAGTTAGGCTGAGGGAGGGGAGACGCTGTCCCCTAGTTTACGAAGGGGATCTAAGGGCCGTAATAGTACATTAAAGATCGAATTAGAGAGTAAAAGGCCATAAAACCGGTGAGAGAGTTCATATAAATAGGGCGTGAAATGATGCATAATTATATGCTAAATAAGCCATCTGGCCGTGCCGTACTACAAGTCCTCATACAGGGCTAATGCGAAGTGGGCTGAGGCTTCACCTGAGGCCCGCTTTTTGAGCGAAAATCACAACTTTCGCTCAAAAAGCGGGCCTAGCTAGCTGGCGCTCTGGTTTCCTTGGGGCTTCACTAAAGACCCGCTTTTTGAGCGAAAATCACAACTTTCGCTTAAAAAGCGGGCCTAGCTAGCTGGCGCTCTAGTTTCCTTAGGCCTTGCACGACTACACCGCGAGGGAGCTTTTTATCTCATTTTCCTACTCTAATCAAAAGGATACTGTAGTACTATACATATAGAACTAGGTAGATCGTCAGAACTTCCTCTTAAGGCCCCTCCGGACGACGTCGTCTACTATCTATCGCTCACTAACGTTCATTACGCCCCTAGTTTAGTAAACCACGGCTACTAGCGACTCCTAAACATCCTGAAGCGGGGGACGGCCTCCTTTAATATCCCCCTCCGCGTCTACTCTAACGAACATATAGTAATAGCTGAGATTAAGGTCCGCCGAGAATCAATATACCCCTCGAGCGACGTCGTTAGCACTTATCGGCCTTATTATGACGAAGTCGTTGACGAGAGCATTCGGTTGAATATCGCGATAGTATACGATACTTATATTCGAGCCGACGGAGAGACATTAAATGATTCTTAGTGCGGTATCCTTCCGTCGCTAATGTAGCTTCGCTAAATCTAACGGAGATAGCCTTAGGAGACTTTCTCTAATAACCGATTCGTAACCTGATGGAGGACCGTCCCTCGCGCCGATTAAGCTACTCCGCGATCAGACACGAAATCGAGACCACCGGCCTACTGACCGAGGGGAGCCCCTACCATCTTCGATAGGGACCCCTCGGAGAAGCGAGATAGATTATAGCGACGACGACCGATAACGAGAATCCACGCCGAGTAAGTACTCTCGTATTACCGAGCTTTCTTCCGATGAGGGAGCTAAGTCTAAGCCCCCGAAGAATAGCGATAATGACATCGTCGGGCCGTTAACTAAGTAAATTCGAGCCGGAATGAAGAAGATGATATAGAGGAAGGAAGCGTTTGACCCTTTAATCGTTAATAGGTCATACTTTCTAGGATAGTGCGAGGAGATTCGCGCGCTCCTTAATAAGATTTTCGCGAAAATCGAGCAAACCCGGGATCAAACCTTATAAGGTAAGCGTAAGATTACCGGAGATGTGGAGGATCTCGTTAAGCTCTTCGAGGATGGATAAGATAAAGGAGGGAAAAACGAACGAAAGGCGCAGATATGGAAGATATGGCGGTAGTGGTTTTAGTACTTCTCTTCGTGCTTACAGATGATTCTTGTCAAACGGCGACAGGCGAAGAGAGATCGTAAATTAAAGGGGGCATATTTAATTCACGTAATCGTGAATGATCTTCTGGCGACGGAAGGGATAATAGTACTAGCCGTGATAGCGGCCTTAGTAGGTAGGTCCGAAAATCTTAATTACGGCCTAGGAAGCTGACGGAGCGTAGAGAAAGGTAATTACGTATCCCGCGCTAGTAATTTATCTCCCGAGAGGCTACTAGAGATTAGTACGGCGGTAGCGACTGACCTTCGGGGATAGCTGATCCCTCCTCCTTAAAACTACCTCATACCCATAGTAGTAGGTTAGCTTAGCGCGGCCGCTAAACTTAGGTACAGTCCCACATCTTAACAATCGCTAAGGCTGGCGTACTAATGGCGAATCAAGCTATAGAGAGGTATATAATGAGCTCGGTTACCCTAATCTCGCCCTATTATAGTTTATTAAGAGACCCGAAGATGGTCTGAAGTTTTCCAGGTAATATTCCTTTCTATCCGACAAATGGAAGCCCTTTACGTCGATGCAAGAACAGTTAAGCCGGATAATTCAAATGCGCCATTCGGACCTATGGACAAAGGCGATAGAGACAGAGAGATTCTCGATGGTAGTGGAGGAGTGGTGGAATCAGCTACCACTTTCACATTAAAGTCAGCTACAGTTACTAAACGGCCTAGAGATAAACATCTTAATGGGAAACCCATCAGAATCATCTGAGCGCATCGGGAATGGCTCGGAAGAATCGGAGAATGAAGGACTTTCTCCACTTACCGCTCCGCCCGATCCTACCGAAGCCAGGACAAATAATAATGCGAGACTGTAGGGTACGACGATGACCCCCGATCCTTACATGCGAAGGGGAGACGAGATAGACGAGATAGACGAGATACTGGCGGCAGCTACTTTACAATAGATGCAGCATCCGACGACCATTCTAGATACTTCGTAGAATAGCTCCGCCAGACATTCCACTACGGGGGATCACTAATGGTCTACTCTAGAAAATGCTTCGCAAGGAAATTAAGTCATTACTGGGTCTGGTTATGGAGAGTTACCCGGCTCCGGAGGCTTCGACTCTTCGTGGATCCCCGGGCCCTAGCATTAGCCTAGGGTCAATACGAAAATAATCTACGGCGCCGGTACGTACTAGATCCTTATTCAGACGGGATGGAGCCGCCGCATAAGCATTCTCGTTTGAATCACTAAATTAATTTATACGCCGTCAAGCCGACGCTGAACTACGAGGACCCGATAGCCGTAACGGCGAGCGTCCTACCGACCGTGAGATCATTACAGTAGAACGGAGAAGATGTCGATACCTAGGAAGCCCTAAGGGATTTAACCGCCGATACCTAGGAGGCCCTAAGGGATTTAACCGCCGATACCTAGGAGGCCCTAAGAGACCCGACCGTTATCGACTCGAACCCATTCCTATTTACTCCTACCGGCGACATAGACTAATTAGTAATAGCTCTACCGTAACCTGTCATCAACGATCCACCTTTACCGTCTACATCTTAATCCTCTCCGAAGATATCATACCTAGTTATACGAAATCTACATTACCTCGATAACACTAGCCTTCGGATCGAGGTACTTAGACGTATCGAGCTTAATAATGTCGCCTTCTTCTCATTTTATAAGTTCGTTACCCTAATTAGTTAACGTCGAGACTACGATCTCTACTTCTTATCTTAGCTTCTCGACGAAGAATCGCTACTGTAGTAATGATTCTGATGGTGACTCGGTACTTACGAGAGCGACGTCTTCGGTAGTCGTATCAGCCTCCTTCTATTTTACATTTATAGCGGTAAGTTCTATACTACTATTATAACCGATCTTCAGATTAAGCCGAGGAACATTTTCATAAGAAGTTACATTCTCGATTTCATCATCCTCGTTTCGGCCCTTAAGCGTAGGAGAGGTAATTTCTGTTTATAGAGAGGGTTTTTAGAGCGCTATCCCGATAATAAATTAATTCTCTCGTACGGGAGCAGTCTCGTTCAAAAAGTACATAATGTCCGGACTATGACGGCGAGTGATGCGCTTTCCTAGTTAGTCTACACTTCGGCGTTGAATGATTTAGTTAAGCTAATATAGTTAATAAAGATAGTCTAACCCGAAAGATAAGTCTTTTCTAGTATACCTTTATCTTCTCGAATTGATTGAATAATCGCGTCATTATAGGCATAGCTTTAAGTTACTTAAGCGGTAAGCACTAGGAATCTAGTTGTACTCCCTAGGGAATCATATCTTTAGTACGGAGACGGATGGCCTTAACTATCTTACGGAATTCCGGGTCATTAGCGGCGCGTATAAGATGCATGTTATGAATCAAATTAAAGATTAAAGTTATAGACCCGGTAGAATAGAAACGGTTAGGATAAACTCCTACTTTAAATATTTAAGATGTAGGCGTAAGATGTTCAGATAGAGTATAAAATAGTCTTTTTCATTAATTAAACCCTAGCTCATTCATTAGACGTAAAGGGTCGACGTATTATAGTATAGTAATAAGTAGGAAATAATGAAGTAGGAAAAGTTAACTCGGTGTCGCGCGGGGTGTAAGGGTTACACTACTACGTGACCTAGTAGACGCGGGGAATAGCTTAATCCGGAGAGCGAACACTACGACTTCCTATCGAATAATATTATTCTTTAACTCCATTAAAAGGAGACCCGTTCCTATGTAAATGATCCTAGATACTAGGTGTTAAGATTTATATAGGTAGACTATAGACCCGGTTATAGTCCATTAATATTTCATCCTAATTCTAACTCTATTACTATTATTTTATCAATCCCGAGGGGATACTAAGGTAATATAGAACCGAACCTTAATCATGATCCTACATTAGAACTTAGGGAAAGCTAGGGAGAACGGAGAGTATTTATCTTAGTACACCGAGTGCTTTTTTTAGGTAGAGACTCTCTCCAGAGAATGCCGCCTCGAGGGATAAAGACTACTAGAGAGAAACTGGCTATCCCATCAATCAACTACTCTAGAGCCGTAATGATAAGATAACGTCTAAGTTAGCGAGTCTCGCTAACTACTTTCTTTTGAGAATTACCCTTTTATACATCTTAGTTCTATCAGAACTGAAAATATATAAATACGAAGGATATGTAGAACTTATAACGCTATTAGTGGTGCGGAAAGAGTGTAGGAAGTATCACACCTTCATTAGACTCCCTAACATTCTCTATACCGAGCTCTATATCCCGAAGCTTATCCTAATCCCTAGGGTGAGGCCTAACCCCATTCTAAGTAGGGGGCTTCTTTAGCTTTAGCTTTCCATTATCCCCCCCCTAAGGAGGGCTTACCGTAGGAGGGGGTTTAGGGGTTTCCTTAGGGGGTCCTATAGGATTTCCTAATATAATATATAAAGTCCTAAAAGAGCTGGAAGACGGTAGGAGCTTCTAGAAACGAGATACTCGAGATGTTAAGCGTAAGTTAAGTAGATATAGATTGATGACGCTGGAGAGACTTGACGGAGCGCTGTACTTTCTAGAGAAGGTGATACGAGTAGTTCTTATACCCGATGATTCCCTATATCCGCGTCGCGATAGAGTGCGTTATTCCTCCTATACCGGCCTCCTTAAGGGATTAAAATAGGGTAACTTCACTTAGTAATGGGCCTAGATACCTTTCCGTTATCCTAGTTCCGATAAGTACATTATATACCCTTATGGTCGTTATCCTACCTAAGAGGAATCGAACGGCTTAGTCGACTAGACTTTTATTACGCCTCTTAACCTTACAGTCCGTACATGATGTATACTAATAGTTCACGAGCTGGCGACTAGCCGCTGGGCCTGACTTCGGTATCTAATGAGAATGCTAAAGAAATATCGAAATTAGGCCTTTCCCCTACTAGGTGTACGTTAGCCGAATTTCGACCCTAGTTTAACATGTAGGAATAACGATCGATTTTAGACATAAGCCATTCCGTACCTTTTACGCTGATCTAAGGTAACCGGGGGTAACATACTACGCATATAAAGTGACATTTGAGGCGGCTAAAAGTGGCCTAGGGTCGTCGGGCATCATTAGAGAAACACCTGACTAGCCTATCTGCCCCGCCGAACAATCTCATTGTTCGAGCGCCCCTCTTCCTACAGCCTTCCATTACTTAATAGAATAATTAAAGAATTACTTATCCTTCCATCTCATTCATCGATACTTTAATCTAGCATCTCGTCCCCTACATTACGACCTCCGCATCATACGCATTAATATCTATAAAGTGTGAAGGGTCAGTAGGTTTAGATATAGAGTGATGGAAGACCCGATTCTTCTATTAAAGAATTCGACAGATGTAGATCTCCTAAAAGTAAGCTCTAATGGCGTATATCTTACCTCTGATCTTTTACACTCTCGATGGAAACTAATTTATTAGTAGGTATCTATCGAATGGTCTAAGGAGTACCCTAATATACGGACCTAGTCGCCCGAAATAACCGTGATGGTAGTAGTCGACATAAAATAAACAGGGGCATTTAATATATACGAAACGCCCCGCGATAAATATGTTGGAGGGATTAGTAAAAAGGACAAGGCGTACATTGTCATAATGAGATAGAATAGTAATTAGTGGTATTACTACATTAGATCTGTTCGGATTAGATATATAAAGGGCGAAAGATAAACATGATAGCGGAAATTAGCTGTGACAGTATTACATTTACATTTGTTAAGGTCTCTGAGTTGCATAAACGCTGCCGAGTTCTTTCGAAATTTAAACAGTAATAAAAGGAAAATTGTTCACGTCGTATGGATCTATCAACTATGGCCCCCTACGGACGCTGTCGAAATTACCTACAAGCTGGAGGTCTGCGATCGAGAGATTGTAAACTCTACTATAAAGTAGTTCTACGAAACATTAGGACGATGCTTCGCTGCTCTAGCGGCTTTTTCCTACCTGAACTAATCTATACCGGCCGTGTTCCTATGTTATAGCTGTCTAAGGGTAGTAGGGGTCCTAATCCTATTTACTCATGAATTACTGCTTGAGTATATCGTAGATCTTCTTACCTCTAATAGATTAAGCGAGTTTATATATCGCAGCGTGAAAAGCTAGACTACTACTTAGTAACACCCGGAGCATCGAATGAATCTTTCTTACCTTAGATGAAATTACGGTATTCTAGACATAAAGTAAGTAGTTCTTCAGACGCTAAAGTATATAGCTCATCGTAGTCTAAATCTAAGGCTTAAACTCTCTAAGAACTCATTTTATCTACGAGGTACTCGAATGTGGCATTAGACATCAGGCTTACTTCCTATACAGAAGAAGTATATGCTTTCGCCTACTATAAGATAACCTTAGGTGGTATATTACGGACCGTATTATAACGTTCCGTAATACGGAGCTTCCTCGCTTTGAGTTTGTCGGAGTCGAAACTGGACGTCTTTAGGCCTTTAAAAATCAAAATAAGACGTTTTTACAGTGTCTTTAGGGTTACTTAATTATTCTTAAGGGAATACCGAGCCTACTTATAGAGTCTTTTATCATTCTCCGTAGGTTAGTAGCTTAGGATTATTTAGAATAGGTTGTAGGTAGCTTAGATAAGTTCGATCGCTTAACGTTAGTAGGCTTTTATTTAACTGATTATAAAGCGTCTACCGGAAGCTCGTAATCTATCTCCTATAGCCTATATAGTCCTAGTAATGACAACGAGATCTTTCAAGTCTACAGTTATATTTTTCAATACTATTAATAATAGAGAAGAATAAAGCATCTTTCACCTACATTCGGTATTATCTAGTAATACGGCCTATCTGCCGAAATTTAGTTTAAACCTGACGACGCGATCGTATATCATTAGCTGAAATGTACCTAAAGGCGGTTAGTGAGTCTAGTAACGTAAGATGTAGTGGAGTATAGTACATTAACGTAGCCGTTAGCCTACGGCTGGATCCTACGCTAAGTCTTAAGCTTAATTCTTAGGAAGATTTATTCTATATGATCGGCTCGCAGCTTAAAAACATTTTAGTACTAGGAGATAAAATGAGGTGGGGTATGCCTCCGCGCCCATTCTTCTGTAAGGTGCTTCTAGAATGCTACGGTTATCGTTTCTATATGACTGGAAACGCGCGGTTCGTCGAGGTTACGGTTCGTAAAAACTTTCTCGGTAGTAACTCCATTTTATCGCTAGGATTTATGTTAAGATCTCATTAGCTACGGGCTATAGCTAAGCCCCGAAGAAGGTCCGTCATACCTAGTAAGCCTAGACTCCGACACGCTTATACGGTAATATCATACATCAGATGCGTGGAACTATACCGTAATTTCTATGAGGGTTAACACTATGATGCCTCTTACATAAGGACTTATAAAAATCGTAGATGTACGCTTAACCTTTTACCTTCTACGCGACCCTTATTAACTATTCGTCTGTTAACTAGTTCATAGCATCCATCTTTACTAAGTTATCAGCGTAATTAGCTCGATATCGGATACTCCGACATAAATCCTCTACTGTAGGTAGGTGTACTAACATCCTCCTACGCGACCTTTACCAGCTAACTTTTTCCAGAACACCTTTACCTTTCCCTAACCTTAATAATGCTAGATCCTAAGTACGAATCTATTACATCTTCGACATACTCTAGTAATAGCACTTCGATTACTACCGCCACTAAAACGACTATCCGAAAAATCGAAGGAGAGAGGATGACTAAATCTATAGAGGCAGCTTAATAGAAGAGACGCTAAAATAAAGCCCAGGCTAAAGTACGACGATAAGAAGAGGTAAAGTAAAAGTGAGGTAGAATTAGATAGCTTAGGTTCGAGTTAATAATATCGATATAGGTGTTATACTCTTAACTACTTAAGATAGTTTTGACGGTTAGTAAGCTTTTAGTTAATGAAACCGGGTGCATCCGGAGCCTAATATGGAGCTAAAATTCGCTAAAACTAGATACATTTATCTCCTCTTAATTATGTCGGCGCGAGTCGAGGCTATAGGTGGTTAAGGAATAGGTTATATATCACCCGGGGATGGTTTAGAGCGGCCTAAAACTATTATATAGCTTTCTCGAGAGCGTCTTTTATAATTATCGTGTAAACCCTGGGTTTAGACGTAGAGAGCTAGTCGTAGTCCTCTCGCCCGAATATATCTAGAAATTCTACGTATATCTCTTCATAGTGTTTCTTATTCTCCTCCTTAAGTTCGTCGACTGCATACCTACTCAGCTAAAATGGCGGAGAGAGGGCCTTAACTAGTAAAATGGGTATCTACTTAAGATTAGGAATGTAAGTAATATCGTATTGTCGATTAATAAATACATTACTTACATGATAATCGGTCTAAATATGATAGAAAGGTCTATGCCGAAGATGTTCTATAGTAAAATAAGAGGGTAAGGCTCGTATTATAGTCAGGACCGCCATCTAGCCCTCGGCGTCGTAGTTATCACGAACAGCATTAGGCTGATGTCTTAGCTTTAAGTCGTGATAGCTTAATAGGTCGCGGATATATAAATCGGTAGTGATATAAGTCCGACTACGGGGAATACTTATAGGAACCCCGCTGCTCTCGAGTAAAGGAAGCTACATCGTTAATGGACGGTTACTAAGGCTCATCTTACCGGAGTTGTAGATCGTAAATGAACCGATTTTTAGGAGAGGGTAGCGCGCTAAATTAAGTATCATTCTTAATAGACTTCGATAGAAATTCCTTTTTTATTCATCTATCTTAGGCGGCTATATTTTAGAAAGTATAGTACCCTACTCCTCTTCGATGAAATCTATAAGGAGATAGCCTAACTTTAATGAAAATGGAGGTTGACGAGGAATAAAGGGAGCACTATATAACTGTCGCTAGAGCTAGGCCTAGCTGCGCTTTAAGCTTTCGATAATTCGTCTATACTAGGGTAAATGTATAACGGGTGTAAACTAGAACTAGGTAAGCCGATATCCTAATATATCGTTATAAGGCTTACACTTAAGCTATTTAGAAGTCCGAACCCCTAGAGGTGAGGGATCGGAACCCGGGGGCAGTTTTCTAATATCTAGGTAAATGTTACGGCTTTATATCGGATCTTCTCGTCTAAACCCTCTAATCCGCCTAGTATATAAGGAAGTAGGCACCTCAGTAGAAGCCGCTACTTTCGCTAGTGAGTAATGCTGATCGGAATGTAAGTATTAAAACTACTATATAACTACTTCGACCTATCTAAGACTTTACATTACTGAAACCGGCTTAAAGATAGGTGATGAGAAACGATGCCGTAGATTTTAGGTATTTAAGATTGGAGGTTATTAGAGAAGGCTTACCTTAGTGGTTCTTATTATAATTTAACGAGTATATTATCATCTTCCTCTTTAATTACTTTCTAATCCTATACTTTACTATCTATAGGGGGGGTAGGAGAAGGAGAGTCGAGATTAAGTACACGTAGAAGAGCCATCCTAAGATAGGGGTAACTCGATGTTAAGGCTAGGTTAAGGCGTAACGTATATAGGCGAATACTGAAGTAAGGGACGGCTAAAGCGCTATAAGATTTAAGGCACTTAATAAGATGGGAGAGCACCGCTATACTCTAGTAGCTAAAGACACGTTAAAAGAAATGTTCTCGGAAATTCTAGTGCGATGATGAATTAAGCCTGAAATCGCCTTCAGCGGTCACTAAGGTCGCGCTGAGATTGCGCTTGGCGGCTGGATTACCACGTCTTAGCTGTTTTATCCGGTTTATAGAAAGTCTTACGCGCTAAAGGTTAAAAGCCTACCTTTACTTTTATATGACCTTTTAGCCTTACGAACGAGGCTTATTCTCCGAGGTGAGTGGGAGGTGAGTGGTGTTTAAAAGCGGCGAAGGTCGGGTAAGTGACGAAGTACGCTCGGTGTCGATTTACCTCGTCTTTTACCATCATAAATAGAGGCGCTAAGAATGGTTGAAAAGGTAGTGTAAACTAGCTAATATTTACTGCATAGCTATCAGTAAAGACTCTATGTATATAGAACGTAAGAGGTTCGTACCAGTTTAGCAGCTATGTCCCCTAGAGCAGCGCCGCCCACCCCATTAACCCGGTTACCTTTAATTTATGAATGTTCCTAGTTTCGCGAGGTATATTCCGCTAATGATAGATGATAACCTTTAAATAATATACTTAGATTCTCATTCGTTTAGGGTCGTAACTGTAATTACTGTAGTAAGTGTAGTCAGCGAAAGTTGACCAGCGGCGTCCGTCGTCTCTAAGGCTCTAAGTATAGTTTCTGAACTAATAGTGATCATGCTCGTAGTGGCCGGGTCCGTAGTAATAATTTCTGATGCTATATCTTAAGAGGTGACCACCGGCCTAACCGACATAATGGTCGTCGTTAGAGTAGTTAAGGTAGGATCGCCGGCGGTGTCTGTTATTATTAAAGTTACGATAATAGGCTCTGGATTTATCGTTATCGCGGTCGTGGAAGAGCTTTCTATATCTATAGTTACAGTCTCGGGTAGTGCGCCTTAAGATGTTATTACGGGTCTAATAGACGTAATAGTCGTCGCTAGAGTAGTTAGGATGGCATTACCTACGGAGTCGGTCGTTATTATAGTAACTATAGCCGTCTCTAATGATGTAGTTTAAGGAGGACATAAAGTGAGAGTTAAGTCGGCCGATACCTTATAGTTTTGTATGGTAAAGACATCATTTAGCTAATTAAAAGCTTCTAGGTAGATAGCTACACTAGCGTCGTAGGTGATCGTAGAGTAGTCTCCAGAAGATGATGAGAGATAGAGGCCCTATATTTCGAACGGGTACCTATTAAGATTCGAGATGTCATAATAAACTCTCGGATTATCGGGGTGATAGGTATACTCGAACTAGGTAATGAAGCTATCGTTAGGAACCGTCGTAATTTTTAATGAGATGCCTCCTAGGGGGTCCGGGTTCACTCGATAGGGCTTATTATAGGTACTAATATTTGATTCTAGATAATTAATGGTGTCGTTAGGGACGTTTATAATACTCCAGACATAGACCTTAACATCACACTGATTCTCGATAATAGCGGTCCCGAGATAAGTAACGGAAGAGGTGTAGAATAACGTTATAGTAAGGACGAGTCGTCCTAAGCTAGCCATGTTAAAGGCTGTGATCTTCCTAAGAACCTACTAGGAAAGGTCGATTCTATTCGATAGAGATGTAGTGCTATACGACTTCTTTATAAAGTAAAAGAACTAGAATGTCTAATAAGACACCAGCGTTTGATAATCTAGCGAGATTATCGAGGGTGACGGCGTTTAGAAACGGCCTCCTAGTAATGGGAGTATACGGAAGATTAAGGGAGCTAAATCTAGTCGGGAGCCCGAAATGGTCCCTTTTTTAAGTCGCTGAGCTCGTAGAGGGGGATCACTACGACTAGATTCGTGCGCTCTAATGACGATACTAAGTAGGCATTCAGGTTCGAAAGAGTGTAAAATATCTAATACTATTGAATTTCTATGTCGGAGGACTCGGTTTAAGGCGGAGGGGTTCCTTCTAAATACTCGAACCGAAGTCCTTAAGTAATGTAAAGATCGTCTCTATAACTTCCCTAGACTTAGTAGCTATTTCACTGGATTTCTTTACTTCTATTTTCCATTTCTGAATATACCCCTCGAGCTTTCGACTATCCTCTCGGGCCTCATTAACGGCGATCTTCATTCGAGCCGCCTCCTCTTCTACCTTCTATCTCACTTCTAATTCTAGGCTGGCTTATACCTTCTACTCGTTCAGCTCGCAGGCTAAAAGCTCCTTAGTCTTCTTAAGCTCGTTAATCCTTACCGTGAAACTCACTTCTAATTTCACGACATAGCTCTACTTTCACATATTTAATTAGCCTCGTAGCCTAGGTGAAATCGTCCATAATAAATATTAATATGTCTACCTATATATCTCCTAGGGGGGTCATCTAAGACGCTTTACCGGAAGGCTTCTAAGTTACGGTAACGTAGTTATCGTCGATACATTCACATAGTTATTATAGCGACTTAATGGAGAATTTACTCAGGTTCTTTATAAAGAGGTGACCTATCGCTTCGGTTTTTTCCCATATATATAAGTCGTCGTCGTTTATTTTGATCCGTACATGGGATGGCTCGATCGTAATTCCAAGCCTACTGTCTAGAGAAGCGTTATTAGAGGCATCGACTAGACGTCAGTAGATCTTATAAATGTTTACCGCTAACTTTTCTCGACATTTCCGATTCTACTAGGTTCGCTTTTAGTTCTTAGACGGACGATTTATCATTCGTAGAATAAAATCCCTGTTTATGTCTCCCTACCCGTTAAAGAGATTTCTTTCCTTATGTATAGATTTAGGACGGTCTATAGGATGATCGAAAATTCGAAGCTAACTCTACGAACCGTAAAATATTAACACTACTTTAGGATAAAGATGGGATCTTTTCGGGTTCCCCTTTTTAATTATCTACCCATTTCACTCCCCTAGCTTAAGCTAATACTTTAAGTCCTAAAGGGGCCCCTTCGAACTTAGTTAACCCGCTAAGAACTCTCGCGGTCGGGATGATGCTCTTCACGCGCTTTCCTCTAGACCTTAATAACGCGCTGCATTAGTTAAAGTATAGTAACTTACTGTTCTAGATCCTAGATTATAGTAGCTAGATTACACTGTGACGCTAGTCAATCCGGATGATCCTCTACCGGCATCCGTTTATAAGTCTCCACTACCTACTCTAGTAGCCTTACCGCATCCTTCTCTTTACTATAATCCTTAGGGTTCCTAGCCCTTAAGTAGTTATGAAGCTACCATTCTAATGTACTCCGTACAGTATAAGTAATGGGGAGAACGCTGAAGAAGTTACCTATTTAAGTCTAGAATTAGACTACTACCTTTAATAGATCTATCTCGTTTACCTCCCTACTCTTTCTCTCCTTCCCCCCATTCCCCCCTTTCCCCTATTCGTCCCTCCCCTTTTTTCCTTTCTAGATTAGCCTCTATCCTAGAGTTTAAGGCGGAGGGTGATTTTAGGCTGGCTAACTTATAGATGGATGTAAGTCCTATTCGCTAAACGGGTAACTATAGGACGGATCTGTTACGAACCGACCTTCACACGACCACCTGGGAACGCGGGGGAGGGAAGGTCAAGCGAGACACAGGGCAGCCTCGTTGGCAAGGCTAACCTAAGACACGTAATGACCAAAAAGGGAAATATATTGTTACAGGCAAAACACTGTTGTACGCTAAGGAGATGTAATAGCTATAACACTGCAATGCCTAGACTTACCTAGATAGGAAACCTACCTAGGGTATATAGCTAGCTAGGTCCGCTTCTTCAAGAAGCGTAGTCAACCTCGTTCACAAATAATCGAGTTCCTCTCGGTTAAAGTACTTTACGTATAGTGCCGCACACTATACTCTTAGTTTCGTCTCTACTACATCGCCTACTACTATATTACTAAGTAAACTACCTCGGGTTTACTAAGGATACCTCACGTGTAAAGCACCTCGTAACATTTTGACTACCTTCTTAGATAGTTAGTAGTATCGACAACGATATCTAGTAGTTCTAACCCTAAGTCACCTGAACTAAGGCTTACCTAACAGCCTAACCCGTTAACTACTAGTATTAATACAGCATCAGTCAGCACCATAGAAGCAGTAAAGATAAAAGACGACCTTAAAGTCGAACACTTCTATAGGGAACGAAATAAACTAGGCATGTACTTGATCTAACTTAAGGCTGTATTCACCTTACAGCGCACTAAGTATAGCACCGCCGCGGAAAAAGTACTGTTCGCAGGACTTCAACTTCGTGGATCCGCTTTCGAATGGTTTAAACCTCTAATGAACGACTACTTAGGCACGGCCCCAGGACAGCGTAATGAGGAAACTAACTTGATTTTCGGAAATTTTACTGTATATGAGGAACGTATTAAGTAGATCTTCGGAACACTAGGAGAAGAACAGTCAGTAGCCTAACGGATCCATTAACTTAAACAAACGGGATCAGCTACTAAATACTTCGCCATATTCTAACGATACGCTTTAAAGCTGGATTAGGAAGATAAAGCTTTCGCCTTAGTCTACTATTAGGGACTGAAGGACTCGGTTAAAGACAGGATGGGAGTCGATCGTCCTAACGAGTATAAACTACTCGTTGAGGCTTTCATCGAGATCGACAACTAGCTCTATAAGAGGTAGATAGAAAGAAGAGGTGCTTATAGAGGGGGAATGACTTACAGAAGCCGCTAATAACATGGAGACCTAATGAATCTAGACATAGCCTAACGAGGAAGTTCAACTTTATAGAAGGCTAACACTAGAAAAAAGGGAAACTAAGGGCTATCTAAGTCGGAACGAGAGAAACGCAAGAAGAACGACCTATACTATAAATGCGGGAAATCCGGATACCGTACGAGAAACTGCAAAAACGGTCTAACGCTACATATGATGGACGACGGTATAGCCGGTTGTGAAGAAATAAAGGCCGACACTTCACAGAGGACCTAGATGGTAGCCTATAACTAGGGTAAAGGAGCATAGAAGGACCACCTAGGTATAGTATCTCCCGGGAAGATAGGTGGATCAGGAACTAAACCTAAGGAAGAAGCCGCCTTGGAAGAATGGGAAAAGAAAGAATAATACTCGGTACTGTCCTGGACGGTCTACTATAAGGACGACTATCCTACCCACTACTCCGATAAGGAAGGTAGTGGATGGTTCCTAAAGAAGCTACGAAGGGGGTAATAGGGTAGAAGGATGGAGTTAAAGCGCTAGGAAGCTTTCACCATTAAGGAAGAGACCGGGATGAATAATAACGAGTTCTGGATGATGCGTACACTAGGACTAAACGAGTAAACCATGTTTATCGTGATTAAACATGACGAAGAGGAAATGGTATTTGTCACCCTATATTGGAGACTACTTAACTGCTGGTATAAAGATCATTACGGACTCGAGGTAAATTATAAATACCCAGTCCTAGACATGACGTAGAGGGCAGTAGAACTAATATCAGTTCATTATGTGATCTGTTAAACTATAGGATGTACCGTTCTAGGGATGTACTTACATGTGGGAGAGGGGGATAAAGTATTTACGGTACCGATTGTACTACTATCATAATAAAGCCTTAATATGATAACATCGGAGATTAAGGAGAAGCCGAGGGAAAGATACGCCTCCTTAGTACATGTTCATTAAGATTGTAAGGAATGTAAGATGATCGCGCATATTAGAGCCGCGAGTATAAGGATAGGGAATCAGGCCGAGGCCGAAGATTCTACGATAGGGTGCCGATCGAATTACAGTTTATGTAATGACTACCGAGACGGGAGGTTTAATATTAAAGAACCCGAGGAGAGACTAACTATATACGACGACGTCTATTACCAACAATATATTACGATGGATGCCGACGACGTAGAAGTTATCATTACTATAAACTACTGGATAATAGGAGAATGCGAAGGAGGATGTATATATAACGGGGAACATAACTACGTTATATACAGCCCCTTCGGATTACCTTAAACGACGATCAGAAAAATCAACCTGACGTAGTATTAGGATCGAGAATGTCCAGAAAAAGAAAATACTTACGTGCATTAACTAACTTAACCGGACACTATTAGGATCCGACTTACGGAAGGGAGGATGAAGAAAATCGCTAAAGCTCGGGTATAATAAGAAGCATTATAGAGAGAAAGGGGAGTAATCGAGGAACCAGTCCCGACGAAAGCCGGACCTCTACGTAGAATCAGGGTCATTAACGAAAGGGAAGACCTAGACTACTATTGTAGAAGACTCTACTACTACGATGAGGAGTGTGAAGAAAAAGAGAACCTGCACCTACACTACTATAATGTAGACCCGAGATACCTAGGTATACTAATACTAAGGGAAGTGTACGCTACACTGCTATACGAAGGGAAAGTAATCTACGAAGAGTAAGAATGCCCTTAGAGAAACGAGATATACTTACATTACTAATAGAAAGAGATCTACATAATGTTTATTAACAGCGACGAAGGGGAAGGTTACCTAAATTAGTAATATATCGTTAAAGACATTATGGATAATAGAATTAACGAAGACTTCATCGTAAAAGAATTTACATGCCTAGACCCGGATAACTGTTTAACGAAAGAAGAACACTAGTACGTCTATAACGTAGACCCGGACTTTAATATTATCCCGATAGTGGAGGTAGATGTTTTCGATGCTATAGAAGAATGCTAATAAGAAACATGTAAATGGATTTACGAGAGACATATACATTAGCTAAAAAACTTGTAAGTGACGACCTAAAGAGGCGAGGAAGTTATAATAATAATTAAAAGATTGGAAAGCCTCTAGAATTGAGAGAGATAACTACACTAGGAAATAACTACGTAGCCCTTACGGTAACTCTTACGGGAATCTAGGTATAGATCATGATCGATTTAGGAGCTAATTAAAGCTACGCGAGCACGGGTATAGTAGAAAGAGTGAGAAACTATAAAGTAAGGAAACTGCTTCTATACTCATTAAGAATGGTAGATGGACGGCTATCATAATGGATCATAATAGAATTGAAAGAAATCCCATTAACGATTGAACAACACTAAGAGAGAATCACTTTAGACATTACATCGATTCTAAGGTATAACGTAATTTTAGGAATGGACTGGCTTTAAAAGAATAACCTAATAATCAACTGGAGGACGAAGACGATTACATTCGCGGAAAGTAGTACCGTAAAAAGGGGGGACCGATCATCCTTAAAGGCTCTAGAAAGAACCGTTCTAGTGCGACCGATGGAGAGAACACTAGCTGGTACTATTGTAGAAGAGCTCCCAGCGGAATATAAAGACTTCGAGATCCTCACGAAAGAAAGACAAGGCGAGGTAGCTTTACCGAAACATTAACTATAGGACTATGAAATCCCATTCGAGGAAGGAAAAACACTAACACACTATAGAGGACTGATCCTAATGTCTAAAAAGGAAGAAGACTTTCTTAAAGACTATATCGAGAAACATCTAGTAAAGAAGTTTATACGACCGTCGGAATCGCCGATATCATACGGAGTCATCTTCGCGAATAAAAAGGACGGAGGATTACGACCTTATATAGATTATAGGAAACTTAACGCAATCACTAAAAAGAACCGCTACCTAATACCTAGGATCGACGAACTATAGGATCGACTACTAGGAGTAAAGTAGTTTACGGTAATTAATGTTAGAGACGCCTACTACCGTATACGAATGAAGGGAGGGGAAGAGTGGAAAACAGCGTTCAGAACTAGATGGGGGTTATTTGAGTATTAGGTAATGCCCTTTAGACTAACTAACGCCCCTACTACATTCTAAGCACTCATTAATGATACGTTAAGAGAATACCTAGACGAGTTTGTCGTTGCGTACCTCGACGACATCCTCATTTTTTCTAAAATAAAAGAAGAACACGTACAGTACGTACGGAAAGTACTATAAGTACTAAAGGAAAAGGACTTGCCCATTAAGCTGAGTAAATGCCAATTCCACGTCTATACGATAGCATTCCTGGGCTATATTGTGTCGATAGAAGGACTTGCGCTAAACCTAGATAAGGTAAAAGCCATCTAAGAATGGCCTACGCCGAAGAACGTTAAGGAAGTGTAGATGTTCCTAGGACTTATTAATTACTATAGGAGGTTTATCGAAGGATTTTCAAAAATCACGATACCCCTGACTAACCTAATAAGGAGAGAACGAGAATTCTAATGGGACGAGAAGTGTAAAACAGCCTTTAACGAGCTAAAGGGACGGATGACCTCTACCCCTATACTTACACTCTTTAACCCGGAAAAGGAAGCGATACTGGAGACAGACGCATCCGATGAAGCCATAGGGGCCTACCTTACGCAGAAGGACGACTAAGGCCGATCACGACCTATAGCTTACTACTCGAGACGCATAACCTAACTAGAGTCGAACTACGATATTCATAATAAGGAGTTATTAGTAATCGTCGAAGCGTTACGACAGTAGAGAGTTTACTTAGAAGGAGGTAAATATCCAGTTTAAATATACACGGATCATAAGAACCTCATATACTGGACTATAACTAAGGAACTTAATAGACGATAAGTTCGCTGGGTAGAGACGCTTACGCGATACGATTTCAGGATATACCATGTTAAAGGAATAGAAAACGGTCGAGCTAACGCTCTAAGCCGACGACCCGACTATATAGGAATAGTGTAACCGAAACCGGATACCCTACTTAGGAGTAACGGAGACTCACTACAGTACGGAGGATACGTAACGCTCGCAGTCATGGACATCGAGCTTATAGAAAAATAGAAATAAGAAATACTGGAAGAAAGACATAATAGCTAAATTGTAGGACACCCTGGAATCGCGAAAATAATTGAACTAATCATAAGGGATTTCAATTAGAAGGGCCTTTGAAGAGATGTCGAAGAATACATTAGCTAATGCGATACCTGTAAGAAAGCGAAGAAAGATAGGCATAAGCCGTACGGACTCCTAATGACCCCATAGATACTAGAGAAACCATAGAGTTCAATTTCAGTCGACTTTATCATAAAGCTACCGATATCCCGAGAGCCTCTTACAGGTAAGGAATACGATAGCATTATAATGGTGGTCGATAGGCTAACGAAATACGCCTATATGATACCATTCATAGAGAAAGCTACGGCGAAAGACCTCGCATATATATTTATACGAACGATTTTTACCGAATACGGAATACTAGGAGAAGTCATTTCAGATAGAGATAAGCTGTTTACATCATAATTCTAGTAATCGCTGAACGACCAGCTAGGGATAAAGCTAAAACTTTCAACGGTATACTACCTATAGACGGATGGACAAACAGAAAGAATAAACTAAACACTGGAACAGTACTTACGGTACTACGTCAACTACGAACAGAATAATTAGGTACAGCTATTACTAACAGTATAAATAGCTTTTAACAACAGTAAAGCCGTCATAGGGATCTCACCATATTTCGTAAATTACGGATACTATCTAGACATATTCAGAAAACCAGAAGAAAAGAAAAAGATATTAGAAAAAGTAAGAATACAACTGGAATAGATAAAATAATTACACGAGATGATGTAAAAGGAGTTATAGAAAATCGCAGAAAAAATAACATTAAGAGAAAATAAGAAAAGATCTAAGGGACCAGACCTTAAAGAAGGGGGGATGGTCTATATACGACGAAAAAACATCAAAATAAAAAGACTAAGCGATAAACTAGATCACACCAAGATCGGACTATATCGCATTAAACGAAAACTAGGACCAGTGACTTTTAAACTAGATCTACCGAAAACGCTAGGGATACACCCTACTTTCTATAAATCTCTATTAGAACTATATAATAATCTAAACGCTAAACCAGGACCCGTAGATATCGACTAAGAAACCGGTGAACCGCTGTATAAGATAGAAGAACTCGTAGACTTCTATCCCGCCGATTAAACCACCGGAGGATAAGATATGTATCTAGTTAAATGGTTAGGATACGGAAGTAAAGAGAACACCTAGGAAGATAGCGGAGACTTACCTCTTAAATTAAAGAAAAAATACTACTAGAGAACCCGGAAAAAGAACGTCACCACTATCGGATTATAAACCCTCCCGGGCATTAGTAAAACCAGTGTCACTAAGGTTTAACACTGCACTCCAGTCTATTGAGTCCGATTCTGGGACGTCTTGCTAAACAAACTTAGGCTTAGCTAGAGCTACCTCCTCGCCGGAAGAAACTTTATCGAAAGCGCCCAGCGCTTACATTTCTCTTTTCAACATGTTGCTAGAAAGCTCATCCAACTTCGCAATCGATTCCTGCAGCTCGGAATCCTCCTCTTCAACACTAACGAGATCGGCCTCTAGTTCGGCTAGGGACCGCCGGGCCTCCACTAGGGTTTTTCGGAGCCGAGCGATCTCGCGACGCTTGAGTCGGGACTTGGAGGATAGTTACTTCTTCTGCTCCCCAATCTTTCGAAGTTACTTAACGGAAAATGTTCCGTCACATTCTCTTCGGTGCCGAAGGCACGCCGTATACTTTACGCTCTGCTCTCGAGAGTAGAAGTATACATCGCTATGGGCGATATACTCGGAATAAGCGACCATTACTTTATTTTCTTTGATTGATTCGATATAATCAGCAATTTCGTTTTGACGCTGTTACTACGGAACAGGAGGTTTGGAAGATCTTGGGGGTTTCGGATTCGGCTTACGGACTCTGAAGGCCTGTATGGTTAGCCATGACGAAAGAGAAGAAAGAGGGAGATAGCCTCAGGGCGGGCGATGGCTTACCTTAAGTACGTTGCGGACAACGAACAGGCTAAGGAGGGGGAAGTGTTACGAACCGACCTTCACACGACTACCTGGGAACGCGGGGGAGGGAAGGTTAAGCGAGATACAGGGCAGCCTCGTTAGTAAGGCTGACCTAAGATACGTGATGACCAAAAAGGGAAATATATTGTTGTAGGTAAAACACTGTTACACGCTAAGGAGATGCAACAGCTGCAACACTGCAATGCCCAGACTTACCTAGATAGGAAACCTACCTGGGGTATATAGCTAGCTAGGTCCGCTTCTTCAAGAAGCGTAGTCAACCTCGTTCATAAATAATTGAGTTCCTCTCGGTTAAAGTGCTTTACGTATAGTGCCGTACACTATACTCTTGGTTTCGTCTCTGCTACATCGCCCACTACTATATTACCAAGTAAACCACCTCGGGTTTGCTAAGGACACCTCACGTGTGAAGCACCTCGTAACAGGATCGCGTCCGGCATCAAATAACGTTACTCCGCTTAATTCGCTAGTCGTGTCGTCCGGTGAAGGGTTAGGTTAGGGTAAGGGTGAAGGCGAACGTAAATACTGATCAAACATGGCGTCGACATCGACATCTCCTAGCTTAAGAGAACCGATCGCGTTACTAGGGATTATACAATAGGATGGGAATGAATTATAGCCGAGGTCGGAAGATTTATCGCTATCGCCGGTAAACGCTAGAGTATCCTCTACTATCCGATCGTCTTCTCTATTTACTCCGATGGGCGGAAGATTTCTCGCCCTACGATCCAGCTACTAGCCTATTGCGGACCGAGGCTCTAGGAGTGTTTACATTATAGTAATATCCGCCGTCTTACTAACCGTAATACGGATCCTTTACTAGGGTCCCGCCGACGAGGAGGTTAAGGCCGTCGTATCCGTAACCGCCTAGCTCGGTAGGATCGGTAGCTTAATGGGCTATAGCGCCTCCATCGCATCTAGCGTACGGGGCTCCGACTCTAATAAGCCATTACCGGGCGAACTATACTTGCGTTCGGAGGAGGGGTAGGAGGTCCTAAGGCCCATCGGCGACGCGAGATTCGTCTACTCTAGATCGGAAAGACTTAGGTCGATTAGTAGGTCTAGGTATAGGCTGCTGTAGGAGTCGACGGAAGTAGTTACCTTACTTAGCTACGGGTGGGTTAAGGAAAGTAGAGGGTCGAAGTAGTCTCTCGGTAAGATAGAAGGATCGGTAGTCTCGGAATTAGACATCGCTACGGCTTCCTTAATAATGTAGGATTAGTAATTACCCCCCGGGAGGTTAGAAGAGTAAGCGGACTCGGCGAAGGCGATGAAGCTATCTTCGGCTTTCGAACGCGGTCGATTAGTACGGTAACGTCGCTTACTTACGCTGGCCTTAGTCCGCTTATAGTAATGGGTGTCCTAGGCGTGATATTAGAGATCTACGATGGCGTTAAAGGAGAGGCCGCATCGCGGGTCTGGATACGGCGTCGCCTTTATCTCGTCCGACTCGTCTAGCGCGAGAGCGCGCCCGTCCTTCTTCTCGAGCGCTTCTTTCCCCTCGTACCCGTTAAAATGCCCGTCTAGGTGCTGCTACTAGGGCAGCTTTTTCGTAAACTAACGGAACCGCTCCTCAGGTGTAAGAAGCGGGTTAAATAGGTAGAATAGGTAGTAACTAGCCGCGGCTAAGGTCTGGCGGAAGATCAAGGGATTCCACTAGACTGGGAGTGACTCGAGATCGTTTAGGTAGCGCCGGTAATGCTCGCGCTAGCCCTACTTACCGGTGATCCACTCGTTACATTAGAAGTATAGCTAGGCCGTACCGTATTTAGCCGCGAGACTGGCTTTATAGCATCGGTAAATGTAATCCCATCGGGCCGCGAGACGGAGGCTATCGAAGTTAATATAGTCAGCTAGGCGCCGTCCGTAGAATAGAAATCAAAGAAATCCCAGCGGGAGATTTAAAGGGGCTACTTACCTTCCTATCTCTACCGTATACGCTAATACGGGGTAACGGCCGTTCTCTAGACGTAGACTCGGGCGGTAGGCTACCTTAGGGTTCTCTTAACATAGGGTAATCATATCCTAGAGAGCCGCCCGTCCCTCGGTGCTCCGGAGAGGAACGTCGAGAAAAAGCGAGGACGCTAGACGGTTACGAGGCGGATCTAGCCGCCGGATACGGCTGAAAAAGCTAGGTAGCGATGCGATAGGCGAAGCCTCGATTTCGGTATTCTAGTTGACCCTACGGGGTTAGATCTCCCGCCACCTACTGAGTTCTTCCGACATCATCTACCGTTTCTACTAATATAGTTCCTCCCGGCGGGTCCGTTCTCGCTAACTATCGTATCCGACTAGAAGGCGTCGGATTCTTTCTCCGAGGGATTTAATCTCCTCGTTAAGTACGATAAAGTCGGCGCGCTCTTTTAGATTCGCCTCTACCTTAGCCGGCAGCGATTGTAGCATCTACGGATGGTGCTGTAGCGAGAGGCCGCGGAAGCCCTCGAGGTAGACGGTACGGCGCGCCTTTCCCTAGTAGCTAGATTATCCGTCGACGGTGCTGATTTAAGGCATATACGAGCCGAAGAAGGTGTTGGGATTTTCGTAGCCTATAAACTTCATCCTCTCAGCGATTAAGTAGCCGTTATCTACGCCGAGGTTAGTACGTTCCCTACTAGCGGCCTCGTTTAGTAGGACCTACCGTCGGCCTTAACTAGGACCTCCCTCCTAAAATCGTAAACCCGGATATTTTCTTTATACCCAGTCCGGTGGCCTAAGCCGACTAGGCTACTACTAAAGGACCCTATAGGTAGAATCTTTCCCGTTAGGCCCTCGGGGGACATAGTCCGGAAAAAGGGCATCCAGTACAGCTCTTTCCGAATTCGAAGGTAGTGTAAGGACCTATCGCCCGGGGGCGGGATCGCCTCGATCTCCTTAAAGGTAAGGTAATCTTAGAAGGCGCCATCGGCGAGGGCGATGGCCAGTAGAGGTAGGACCGGGTTCGCGTACAGCGGCTATATATCCTCGTACATTCTATACTATGACCTAGTAGAAGCTTAATGTCAGAAGGACACCCGTTTCAAGCGGAGAAGGGGAAGTTTCGGTCGACCGACCTTTTATATAGCTTATTAGTGAAGCCTTTCGCGTCGCGCGTAGCCCGTACGGCGAGTTCCGCCTCTCCCTTCTCATTCTTAAAGACGACGAAGACGACATCCTACGTCCGAGTTATCGGTACGGGCCCATCCTAGGTCAGATGGTACGGTCTTACCTTATATAATAACCCTCGCCCGGAGCCGCGGCGTATATTAGATTCGAAGATTTCTCCTACCCTCGACGGCGTATAAACGAAGAGGGTATAGGCCGCGTAGTTCTAGACTAGGCTTCTCGGATGGGTATACTAGTGCTAATCCTTTTACTACTTATGTTTATTTAGAACGATAAAATGGGGCACCGTCATAAAATGTAGTTACCGTCGTTCGGTTAAGAGGTTATACTTTTTCTTTAACTCCGTTTCGATGTACTAATACGAACTCTTAGCTTCGCCGACGGAAGCGAAGTAGGATGAAGGAGATAGGAGACGAACATAGTATACCGACTCCGACACCTCGTGGGGGATCTTTCGGTTATCAGGTCGTCGCTGCTAAGCCGCGCTAAAGTCGGTCTACTTTTACTTTACGTAGCTTAGACTCTAACTATCCTTTATAATACCGTCTATAAAATGCTTCGCGGACCGTAAATCGTAGGGGCTTACGCTAGGATTTCGCCTTACATACCTACGCGCTAGAGTCCACCTCGTTAGTAGAGACGAGTACGACCCGTACTTAGGCGGGCGAAGGACTTACTCATCCTAAAAGTCAGTCATTCGGTTATAGTTTAACTTAGTCCTAGGTTCGATAGGTTTACTAACCCGATCGCCATTTACGTCGGCGTTTATAATCGACTACTAGCCGTTCTCCTCCGCTTCATCAAATACTTCCGCCGCGGTTTTCTTTCTCTTCGGCATGGGGAAATAGTGAGTAGGGTAGTGAGCGCCGGAGAATGGTAGAAGATTAAGGAAAGACGAGCGCCGAGAGGAAAGGAAGGGAAGACGACTGGGAAGGGAGGGTTAAAGTACGACGAAACGCTAATAAGTTGCGTTTAGGTAGTTAGAAGACCAGAGAGAAGGAGTGGTTCATACGATAAGTAGAGGGAGGGTAGGGGAAAATGTAAGGCCGGGAGAGGGGGAGGGAAAGGAAGAGAGGACGGTGAAAGGAAAAGAGGAAGAGAAGCATTGTCCTATAGAACTGGGGGATTCAGTTGACCCCGTCCAGCGACGTAGCAGGGCATCCCTTAGGGATCCTACCTTTCATTAGGGCCGAAACGGGCCCTCATCGATGTAATCGGGTAAAGTTACCACGAGGCTGAATGTACGCAACGTTAGCGCCTATAGGACTGGAGCCCGAACGGGAGCCTCCCTAGTAGGCGAAAGAGTACGGCAGGAGCGGGCCAGAGCCGTGAGGGAGCAGAAGGGAGTGGAGGAGGAGACCGAAAGAGAGGAAGGGAGTGGAAGAGAGTAGACGAGGGAGCGATTCGACTAAATAGTCGTTAGCGGGAGAGCAAAGCGGCGAGGGATGAGTCAGCGAAATGACCTACGGCGACGAGTGTTCGGGGATTATATATATATATATATATATGTATATGGATGTATATAAACCCCTTTTCCACTAGCAGTCTTTTTTGTCTTTGGCCATCGTACCGAAATAAATGTATGACCGGCCACCGATCCTATTCGACTAAGGGAAGAGGATCAACTCGCTCACACTCGAGGCGTGTCTTCTTTCTCGGTTTGCCTCTCGGTTTGGTTCTTGGCTAGGTTCTTCTTCTCATTCTCTTTATCTTGCTCCTGTTTCTTCTTCTCTTCCACCCTCCTCCACCGCTGCTGCCGCCACTCCATGCCCCATCTGGCCTCGACCCAGAGAAACACCGTCGCCGCGACCATGAGCATGGCGACGAGGAAGAAACACCAGCCGAGACCCAGCCCGGTGAGCATGTCGTTGACGACGGCTGCACCTACGGCGCCGAGGCCGCAGCGGACGAGGTTGGAGGCGGCGGACGCGGTGGAGACGCTGCCCGGATAGATGTCGGAGAGGAGGGTGCTGAGCGAGTTGGAGGCGACGACGAGGCAGAAGCCCAGGATGAACTGCAGGACGAGCGGGACGGCGAGGGAGGCGTGGTGCTCCAGCGCCCAGCCGTAGGGCAGCAGCACCGCGATTTGCAGGATCTGTGTGAAGAAGACGGCCTGAAGGCGGGCGCGCTCGATGGGGAAGTTGCGCAGGTCGTCGCCGCGCTTGCGGTCCACCGTGACGCCCAGCCTGAGCGCCGTGCGCCGGTAGTTCCAGTCGAGGAGGCGGCCGTTGCAGAACGAGCCGACGGCGGCGGCGACGCCGAGCGGTCTACACGCTTGATCAGTTTTGAGCTTCGAACAAAAAGATGGAAGAAAGAACAAGGAGGGAAAAAGGGGGGAGATGACCACTCACAAGAAACATAATCCGACCTCAAGCTCGTTGAGCCCGTATAACCTGGGAAACACGGTCGGTGTACTCGTCATCAGAACCAGATTACTGAACATCATGATGCCCGTATACATGATGATACAGAACGCGTCCGGGTTGGTGAGAATGACAAAGGACCCCAGCGGGTTGGGGAACCGGATCTTCGCGTCTCGCTGTCGCTCTGCCAGGTCGTATTGCGTCCGCTCATAGTCGCGTCTCTCTTCGGCGCTCATCCTCTTCAGCCGCCGCCGGCCGGCCACGTACTGGACGACCGACTGGCGCCACCACTGATACGGCACGATGCTCCCGTCGTCCACGATCTTGCGGTGCGTTTCGGGCATGAAGACGATATACAGGACCAAATACCCGCCACTGATAATAGTGAGGAACCAGAAGACGGCTCTCCATCCTAGGAACTGTGTCAGGAGGCCGCCGATGGTGGGGCCCAATGCCGGTGCCGTCAAGACACCAGCCGCCATGGGACCGATGTACTTTCCCCGTTCGGCCGTGGTGGCGATGTCGGCAATGACGCCGTATCCAAAAGCGACCGTGCCACTGCTGCCCGCGCTCTGCAGGCACCGCAGGACGAGTAACGCGGCATAGCTGTCCTGCAGCGCCAACCCAATGTTCGCGGCCGTGTAGATGGTGAAGGCGATGATATACCCCAGCCGTCGCCCGCTCGCGTCGGAGAAGGTGCCCATGAAGCTGGGCGCCAGGCCCTGGAAGATCATGTACGTGGTGATGGAGACGTTGATCAGGCTTTGGGAGAGATTGTATGTCTTCGTCAAAATCGGGAGGACCGGGTAGTAGATCTGGCTGGACAGCGGGGAGAAGAAGGACGCCATGGCCGTCATGGTCACGATGAACCATTTGGCGCGGTCGGAGAAGGCGCTATACGCTTTTCGCTCGTTGGTTTTGGCGGGAGTTAGAGCTGGGGGTTGTGCTTCGACGTCGCTCTCCTTCAGCTCCAGCGGTGGTGGTGGTGGTGGTTCAGACGCTCCTTGACCGGGGGAGTTTGTGGTGTCGGTGACATCTTCGCTGTTACAAGGACAATTCGCTTTCGCTTCCCCGTTCGTGTCACTAACAGTAGTGTCCATTTCTTTTGTCGTCATGATGGAAAGGGCCAGTCAAGGAGGGACCTAATTTGTTTCCAAACCCAAAACCCGTGTTGACCGAGTATTGATATCCCGCACGCTGCTCTATATGGAGGTCAACCTGGATGAATGAAGTATGCCGCTAGTTGAACACTGAGAGCCGTCCAACTCTTTCGTTCAATTCGGGTACCGATGCTGACAGTCTATGGATCGAGCTGTGACGAGTATCTATCGTGTGCATTGGAGATTGACGCATATAAGCGATAATATTTGCTTGAATAGATATCGGCATCAGCGAGACCTAAATCATTTTCCTCACCTGGAAATATGCCACCTATTTTGTAAGGGTCGTCGGCCTAGTTTTGCTCTTTTCGCCCGTTGCAGGCGGTTCAAAGAATGGAAAATAAACTCGACGTGGCCCGGTGTCGGGAACCGGCCACCAAAAACCGGGCCGGTACAGGACGACCATAACCCCACGCGATCAATCCAGGGACGACGGAGCAATCAGGTCCTGTCTCTCTCGCTATAATTCACGCAGTCCCTTGTCAACCGGAGAAATGTCTCAAATTGCTGCCTGTTCACTGCCTCATCGCGGGATCCAAGGGATTCGGGTTGGTGTTTTTCCTTCCACCCTCTTGAGGAAGAAAAAGAGAACCTGGACCGTCGACATTCAATCTACTCGTCCACCGGCGTCACTCGGCCAACGTGATCCCTAGCCAGCCATGCCAGACCATCAGATCTTCAAGACTGTGGTGGCACTGGTTGAAAAGGACGGATCGAAACCCCTTCAATTGGCCTTTGGCTCGCGCGTCGTGAAACCGGGCGACAAGATCCCCAAGGGAGGTGAGTTGACTTTTTCACATCAGTGTCCCTGTTTCTCAGGTCATGGAGCGTCCAAACAATCTGCCGTCAATCTTGGTGGTCTTTCTCTTTTCTTGTCTATTTTCGCTGACTTAAACCCCTTGAATAGAAGCTCAAGGACTCCCAACACTTGGGTGGGACACAGCGGGCCCAGACCAGAAATTCGTCGTCCTCAGCCTCGACCTCGACGCACCTTTTCCCTCGTTCGCGCCGCTGAGTCCCATCCTGCACTGGCTCCAGACTGGTCTCGTCATCGGAGGATCAAGCAGTGCCGATGGCGTCGCTCCCGCTGCTGCTGGCCAGCTAACCTCGCCGGACCCCGCCATCGCATTCTGGGCAGGGCCCGGCCCTCCCCCAATCAGCAGTCCGCACCGCTACATCTTCCTGCTCTACGCCCAACCACCCGACTTTGACGCACGCACGTTCACGAAAGCGGGTGGCTTTGGGATCAGGGACCGCATGAGGTGGGATCTGTCGCGGTTTGAAAAGCGGGCGAAGCTGGGCACGCCCGTCGCGGCGACGTATTTCTTGAGCAATTAAATTCTGGGCGTTGCGGCTTGGTTGCTGTCGGTGATATAGGGGGATTAGGAGTATTATTATTATTTGAGAAGGACAAGGCAAGGCGTGCTCGTGCTTGGTTTGTCTCCTGGGCACTTGGTCAGCACTTTTTACACACGTCAAAATGCGAGGCCGCAATGAAGCTGTAATTTGTACGAACCGCTTCAGCCACGAATCCTCGACCAGCAAAGAACGCACGGAAGAGATAGAAGCCCACCTCCCTGTGGCCGATTGCTGAAATCTTTCTATTTGTCTAGAAACATCTATCGCCGAGTTCTACATTTATTTGGCTTTGCGACAGTCCATGAATAAATCTTTCCTCTCCATGCCGTCCGGTGCTTGTTCGAACAGATCCCCCAGTATCATCAAGACCCCGGCGACTTCTGCATGTGGCAAGCCTCGCCAAAGCTTGTGCGCCTCTATCTGGTGGCGTCCATCTCCACTGCTTCTCCATAATTTCCCGAGCTGACTATCCAATCTCGCCAGCGATAACAATTGACGATGGTGGAGTGCGTAGCCTCAGGCCACTGACCGTAATCGGTCACAGCTTGTCCAGATTGCCGAGGGGATATGTGCTTAAGGTACTCAATTGCCCTGCTCAAGATCAAGGCCGCCACCAGCTCGAATCGACGGGTAAAGGACCTGCTCGGCGGCGACCAGTGACAGATTATAACTTCTCTTGTCTCTTTGTGAGCACCCACATGCCCTCGGCCTCGGTCAGAACCTTGCCATTTTTGTCTACTATTTGACCCCTCGATAGCCACTTGCGACCTTCTTTTCCTACGAGCCAGCTCCTCACGAGCACGTCTCCCGGCGTGGGTACAGGCGCACGGTAGGTTATATTCAGACCGACGGTGAAAAGCGCACCTCGTGGTCCTGGAAGGTGTTGTTGGTGTAGCATCGCACAAAGTCCCATCATCTCGTCAAGAATGGCGCAGGCCATGCCGCCGTGTATGACTTCGGGATGGCCATCGAGCCCCGGGCGACCGATCGACAACAGAACGACGCATTCGGGGTGCTGAGGTACTTCGGTGGGCTCGCTGTGGTTTGTTCTCAATTTTAATTGTCCCTTGGGGCTTTCTGGAGGGTTGGGATAGTCCTTCAACTGCAGAGAGAGGAGGTGAGGAATAGTGTCAGGCGAGTTGATGGTACGAGCAAAGAAGTAATCTTCACCCGTGTCCTTTAGAGTGCGCGAAAACGTAGGGATGGCCTTGTAGAGAGGATCGGCCAGGTATTTATTCGTCCATTCAATAGATGCAAAGTACCGCCGGTCGTCTTCTGAGATGGAGTGGCTGCCGATGAAGTCGGCCATAAAGTCCGTCTTTCCATCTTGTTCTGACATGGTGGCCAGTCGTGTTACCTGTCACACATTAAGTACCCAAGTCGCTATAGCAGAATGAGCAGAGCGGCTGGATGCAGACCGCAGTTGTAATTGTATAACTTTTTTTCGGTTTGTATCTCTCCAAGACCACGGCCACGGGCCATGGGGGTCCGAGCTTGTGCCTCGGTCTGCTCGGTAGGTGTGACCAGTAGGAGGCGTTGCATCGCGGACAAGATACGGCTAACTGCATCTTGCTTTGTGAGTGGCGGGTTTTCGGCGGCGGATGTTTCTTGCTTGGGGTGTCCGATGCCTAGAACTGTTTGGGTCTGGGCACCAACTAGGGGTGCTCAAAGATTGTCGCAGTGGAGTTGGAGGGTGAGGGGCGCCGGCGATGCGCTGCCCTGGTGATTGGCGCGGCCCTTAATGTGTTTTAGAATTGCAGCAGAGTGACGAATGGGTGGTCCAAGCGGGCGAGCTCCCCAGTCTGGCACCCTGTCGTTTTGGGTTAATAGGTCTCTGTCGGTGCCTCTAGGGGATTCCAGGTACCAGCTAGTCCCTAATCCAGCAAAGTGGGTGACCAGATAGCGGCATCGCCATGGACTTGATACCGGCGCTCCTGGGAGCTAACAAAAGTGAATGGTGGAAAGGTGCAGCCAGAGTCAGTGAACGCGCAATGGAATAAAAAAGCCACCACCATCCTCTCCCAGCCTCTATCTTGGTCGCCCTTGAAAATTCCATAGCAACCGAAAAGCATCTTGGAGAGACTCCATCTCGCCGTCATCGCCCTCAAAGACTGATAAAGGTGAGCTCTTATCCCAACAAACGGGTCCTTCTTTCCACCCAACTGTCAGTGTGTGTGAATTCTGCCCTCCACCTCCCACTTCACCGAGTACCAACCCACACCTTCTCATCCCTCTCTCACTGCTCTCTGTCTCTCTCTCTCAGTGTCTGCTTTTTTCCTCCACATACTCTACTTCATACATCCATCAGTCCAACTCTACCAACGTAGTACTTTGAGCATCGATTTGACACTCTGCATAGACAGAAGAGTCCAGCCCGCACTACCTTCACCACCTCCACCATGCAGTACCAGATCCTCCTTGCAGCTTCTCTGGCTGCTGTCGCCCACGCGCAGACCATTGTCACATCGAGTGCATCTTCGGTCGCAGCCTCTACCACTGTGTCGCAAGCGATGCCTGCGGTGGCTACTGCTGCCTTCAACCCTGCTGGAATCGATTCCACGACTGCATGTAAGAGAGAGGTCCCCACAATTTTTGTCTCGATGGGGAACATACTGATTTTTGAACCTAGTCAACTGGTGCCATGCTCAGCTGAACACTTGCCCCCAGATCTGTGGTGGGTCTGCTTCTCAAAACCAGTGTGATCAGGTATGATGAACGCAGCAACATCCTCAAGCGATCCACAGCTGACATTTGTCTCTAGACCACATTCACCTACACCTGCGTTTGCGCCAACGGAACTGTGCCTGACTGCACCGCCTTTGCTGAGACTCTTCCATTCTACATCTGTCAAGAGACCTACATCCAGTGCGTCAACAACAACCCCAACGACGCCCAGGCACAATCTGCATGCAAAACGAATGAGCAATGTGGTACTCGCAATGCAACCGCCGAAGCCATTGCGCAAACGTCTGCTGCCTCTGCTTCGGTCACTTCCACCTCTTCTGCTCCTGCCTCATCGGAGACCGCTTCTGCGACCGACACTGCCTCTGAGTCCGCTACTGCATCGGCTTCTGGATCCGACTCCTCTGCCACCGGTGGTGCTGCCATGGGTGTCTCTCAACAGATGACCACTGGTGTCTTTGCGGCTGTCCTCTTGGCGATTTTCAAGGTGCTGGTCTAGTCCAAGACTTGGTTGCCGATTCGTCCCAATATTGTAATAATTGGACAGAGTTTTGCGTCTCGGGGGGACTGGAAAAGCAGAAAAGTATCATGGTTACGAGAAGAAGAACATTGGTGACAGTTTCATGGTCATGGATGATGGAAGGATGACTTGGTTTTAAATCATGTCAGGATGGTCAACGGAGTGGAATGACGATATGCGGAAGTGGGCTTGACGATTTATGTTTTTTGAGCGTGTCGGCTTGTGGCCAACAGCACTTTCAATCCTTTAGCGAGCGCGTCTGTGAGGGCTTCAGTTTTTGGAGGCTAAGGGGGGGATAGTACTATTGCACAGAGATCAAAAGCTGATAGAGTGCTTAATTAATGTCCATGACAGGGGTTGAGTGAGACATGGTTAGGGTTTTCTTCCCCGGATCTGCATTGAAGGATCATCAACGTGGACGAGGAAGAGTCTTTGTTGAATGTTTCCACTTTTCTAAGATGCCACGGCGTATTGGCGCAGGCGGAGAAGGTCGTCACAGCCACTCGCTGCACAAGTACTTTGAATGAGGAGATGTAAACATGTGGCCAGTGACTGTGGCTAACACTAAGGCTTGGCTGTGGCTGAACGCTCAGATGCTCCGAACTGCGCCCAAGGTTTGCTTTCCCCTCACGCATTTCTCTTGAAGAGAGAGGGCAGCACCAGACAGTCATTGATTATTGGACCAACACCGAGTTTGGCTGGAGCTCCTCTCTCCATGTTTGCGAGGCTGTGGATGCTGGCCCTCCGTTTGACCGTGTTTACCTCTCACAGGCACTTGAATAAAGCTGGGGTTCATATTGCACCTACGAAAACAAGTATAAAGAACAAGTACATACTGTACCTCTTTTGTTGTACGCTGTACTCGGTAGTCAGTAGACTGACCTGGCCTGGACTGGTCTATCTAACCAAGGATATACAAACATACCCTTGTCGGCACCTCTCATAACTCATTATATTTCGTGAACCCTCCACTACATCGCGCATAGCACATCGTCCTTCGATACAAAGACCCCTGCGACACGATCACTATGCGCGCCCTCCGATACCACGGCGTCAAAGACCTCCGCGTCGACAACGACATTCCCGAACCGAAATGCGGCGAGAACCAGATCAAGGTCAAGCGTGAGTCTACGCACCATCCCGGACGGGTCAGGTCATGGACCATCTAGCAGAGAGTCAATCGTCTTGTTGTCTTGTATTTCGCAGTCTCTGGATGATGAAAAGCTGATGGATTGTGATTGCGCGTTTTGGCAGCTGCTTTTTGTGGGATCTGTGGAACGGATTGTGAGTTGTTCCCTCGTCCTTTACGTCCTTGTCCTCTGGCCCGAGATTGGATTGGAACGAGTCGAGCTAGCCGGCTAGCTATTATCATCACTCTAAATGGGGCAACACATGTGGTCTAGGAAGGACAGTCAGTCTGCATGAACCATTTCAAACTTACTATCGTTTTTAGTACACGAATACTCGTCGCCGACATTCATCCCACAACCCAACTCTCCCCACCCCCTGACAAAAGAGGTGATGCCCGTCGCCATCGGCCACGAATTCTCCGGGGAGATTGTCGAAATTGGCAGTTCGGCGGCGTCCCACCCAAACTTCCAGGGCCAGACCCTCGAGGTCGGGGATAAGGTCGCCGTGCAGCCCACCCTGGCCTGTTTCCACTGCGGCCCTTGCCACGATGGCTACATCAACTGCTGCGACTCGGCCGGGTTTGTGGGGCTGAGCGGTGGCGGAGGTGGAATGAGCGACTATGTCTGTGTCGACGCGCAGTTTGTGTTCAAGTTGCCGGACCATGTCGGTTTGGACGTGGGTGCGCTGGTAGAGCCGTTGGCCGTGGCGTGGCATGCGGTTGACCAGGTGAGAATAAGGTTCTTCACAGACACTTTTTTTCGAGGAGAAGACGAATGAGATTTACGTGGTCTTTTATTCAAGGAGTCATGTGTGATGCTGATGCGAAATCTATGTGCATAGTACCCTTTGAAAAAAGGCGATGCCGCGCTCGTCATGGGTGCCGGCCCCATCGGTCTCGGGGTCATCCAATGCCTCAAGGCCCGCGGCGCGGGCACCATCATCGTGGTCGAGATAGCAAAGGAGCGGCAGAACTTTGCCCGGGCCTTTGGCGCGACGCATGTGATCGATCCGAGGACCGAGGACGTGGTCAAGAGGAGCAAAGAAATCACAAACGGTCAGGGACCGCACGTCGCGTTGGACGCGGCGGGCGTGCCGGCCAGTTTGAGGGACGCGGCGTTGGCGGTGAGGGCGCGCGGCACGATTGTGAACCTGGCGATCTGGGAAAAAGAGGTATGTATCTCCCTGCGTTGTCGCCTTCAAGTGCAGGAACCGCCACGACAGCGGTGGAGGTTTGCGAGACGGCAAGAAGGTGAGTAAAGGGGAATTTTGACGAGGCTGATTTTTTATTACGGAGTGACAGGTACCGTTCCAACCCAACACCCTTGTATTCGGAGAGAAGAAATACTTTGCGAGTAAGTCATATCATTCCCACTTCATACCTTTTTGAATTCATTCTCCTTTTTTTCGTTCGAGGAGGAGGCTATTCGCAGACTTAGTAGCTGGTCTGAAGCCCGAGCATTCATCCATCCATCCATTCACTGTGTCGTGATGTACATCTGCGCACACCATTCCGTGACTGATCTGCTACACGCTAGTCCTGGGCTACCTCCAATCCGACTTTGCAGGGGTCATCAACGCTCTCGCCGACAACTCTTTGCAACCACAAAAAATGATTACGAGCAAGATCAAAATCGATCGCGTGGCCGAGGACGGGTTCCGGCCGCTGATCGAGGACAAGGACAAGCACGTCAAGATCCTGGTTGATTGTAGAGCGTGAGAGAGATGGAGAGAGAGAGAGTGAGGTAAAAGATGGAGAGAACGGGGTTGGGGCTGGGTCTGGGGCTGCTGGAACTGGGGAATATATGATCGGAGGCGTGTGGGGAGGGATGTGTATGTTTGCATGTATGCATGCCCATGCCCAATACCTAGCCACGTAGCTGCATCACTATGTACCATGCACAAGTACGAGCAGTGAGTAACACCACCACCACCACCACACGCATCCCATCTCCTCGAAGTGATAGACAGACACTCCCATACCTCGCAGGTACCTAGATATCTAGACACCTGTCTACCTGCTCGCAGAATCTGCGTGTGCCGATTTCCAAATCTTTGCGTGGCCATCGTAGTCTATCACCCCCTGGTGCGGTGACACGATGGTTCAATCAAAGAGCATGACGAAGTTTTTTATTTTGAAATAATCGAAATAAAAATTGAAAAATGTTACTGTTCGAATGCGTGTACAAGGGGCCACCGCCAGGGGTATCATCTATCGCAAAAAAATATGCCCATACCATATATATCAACGCTGAACTTGCAGATGATCTAGTCTAGAGAAATGACCAGGAAACACACGCGCACCAGTACAAGTAGCAGTAGCAGCAAACTCCCTTCGCCCTCCACTTAGATGGGCCATTCACTGTCCACTTTCCTCATCCACGATCTGCAGGTGTGGAAATTGCGAATCTTGTATCTATCGCTCGCCAGATTCCTCTCAATCAGGATATCCGCCTGCGAGACTATGCTCTCCCAGAGTTCCCGGAGCTTCCTCTCCCTGACTTCCCCCTTTGCTTTCCAAATCTGCTTGACGAGAAGCTGGACGACTGTCAGCGCGCCGCCCACGCCCAAGGGGCCTGCACTGGACAAGAGCCCAAAGACACAGTCGACCAATAACTCGAAGCGCGAGCGGTTCTTCTTGTCGTTTTCCAGCAATCGACGGAGCGCTTTTCGAATCCCGACTAGGAGGAGCCCAAGTTTCATGCCTCGCTCTTTGTGCTCGTTTGGGTGACTGGTGATCAGTCTTGTCAAGACTCCTTTCAGGAAGTTGGTGGTGGTTCTCTGATCGAGTTTCATGAGGAGATCTGCGATTATCGGGGGAACCAGTCTGAAGAGTTGAAACGAGCCGAATTCCCCATTATTGGCGCGGCGGGGTTGCGTGTACTGTCGCACCGTGGCATTGACGAGGCTGGCGATGATTGAGGCGTCACACAGTGGTGGCCGGATGTATCTGGCAAGATACTCCAGTGTTCTTGGGTGGGCCAGACCAATCAGCTCACCGACAAGCTCGGCCTTTTCCCCCGACCTAGAGCGCAAGGCAATGGAAAGGATCAGGACGGTGGCCTGGTCAACGTGGACATTGGACATGGGTCTATTCCCAATTTTTAACCATATCTTGACTCTCTGCTTGGACAGCGCGTGAAGCAGCATCAAGCAGTGGGTTCGATCCAGGTACTTGCGCAAATTCAGGCTTGTGTACATGACTTGATGCGACCTTGGCAGAGGGAGTTTGTCGTATCCAGCGACGGATTTGAAGATGGCCTTGTAAGGCTCGTTCCGGGGATTGATGACGCCCTGAGCACTGTCGACATACGAGAGCTTCCCTGCACGCGTAGTCAATACCCGAGTCTTGTTCTTTGGGCGTTCTAGTGGCCATTGATGAGGCTGCTGTTGGGTGATTGATGGAGGAGGTCCTTGGATCCGGGACGAGTAATGTCGTCTTCGCTCGCCCAATGTTGGTTCTGAAACCATGATCTCTCTGAACAGAAGATCAAGTAAAGTGAAGAATGTCAAGGTAGGAAAGTTTGATCTGGATCAAAGGGCAGGAATCCCCCGCGTCTCGAGAGAAACTTATATACCTTGTTAAGAGCATGACGAGGTGACGATACCAGCGAGTATGCCTTGTCTTGGTCATCTGGCATGAAGCTGAAGAGAAAGCGAAAGGTCTAAACGAGCTCCTTGGATCTCTCAGTGCTCAGTATGTGAGAAGACAAGCTAGCACCAGGGGTTGTCAGAATTTTGTGGTTCTTTTGTTAGGGAAATTTGGCCGTTGCACTATACACCCATATACACACAGTCCTATCTTGACTCTTTCCGCTTGCCAGGGCTCGGCACGGGGCGTCTTCCGTGACATCATCTCTCCTGGGTTTCATCCAATGAGCGATCAATAAGCTGCGAGCACAGCCTCCGTGTGCGCCTGAGGCGCCGCAGCCACAGGTAAGCATAGCCCCACATTTTCGGCAACGGAAAAGGTAATGTTCCCGCTCTCTCGACTCATGGACCGGAAAAGCTTGTCTCCGCCATGCTCGCTCCATGGATTCAGGATGTCCATCCCTCGACCAGATTGCAAAGGATATTATCCTCGACGATCATGACGGTGCATCAAAAGTCTCTTTGCAGAGTACCGAGTATCTCTGTCTTTCATCTTCCTTCTTGTCCTGTTATTCCATGTCTCCACATCCAGCACGCAGAACGCAGAACGCCAAAGGAAAATATTCTGGATCGCCAGGTGACCAAGGAAATCTCAATGTTCAATAATTGCGAACCCTCGGAAGGGGGTTTCCTCCCATTAATGAGCACTCACGAAGAACTCCCTTATCCATATTACCTCGTTCTGTGCGATGATCGGGAAGGTACAAGGTTATTCGGTAGACTTGTAAGAGGTACTACTCGCTAGCTCGTAACCGTCTCCCGGAGACCGAAAATAGTTTGCGGGGGCCGTTTTTTTCTTCTTTAGTCAGCTTCGTTTTGGAACAGATCACAGTGTTTAGGGTTAGTACACTAGCAGTTAGTACAAGTAGTGCAGTAGTACAGGATTTCAGCTTACAGTATAAATAGCCCTGGTACCCAGCTCGCCAGGTAGACACCTATCCCGGGATATATCACATACATACTCGTAGGTTTTTTTTTACGAGGGGCGTATGTCTGTCTGTGTGAACCGTTGCCATTTCTTTATTCGACGTCCAGGACGAGGTATCATTTACAGGGGATAGTGGACGGTCGAAAGGGGCTGAGAAGAACAGAGCGTCCGGCCGTCAGCCGGAGAGGCAATCTTATTTTTCTTTCGGAGGATCATCATCTTCATCACCGCTGTCATCCTCTCAACGTCTGAGCATCTCTATTACGTCTCTGTTGCGAGAATCGAGAATCGGCAAGATATAGGGATAGAGAGAAAGAGAGTGAAACAAGATGGCTCAAGTCGACCTCGTTGCCACCATCGCCCGAGTCGCCGGCGTCGGCACCAGGCTGTCCATCGCGCTGTACACCTTTTCCGAGACCGTCGCTATCACTACCACTCCATCGGCGTCCTCGGCCTCATCCTCCTCCTCATCTTCTTCTACAATCCCATCCTCCGCCTCCTACAAGGCCAGAGACCTTGCTCGGGACGTGTCGCTGACATGCTCGGTGTTGGCGGAACTACGCGCGAACCTGAAACCCCAGGATCATGATCATGACGATAATCACGCAAGTCATGATAATGGCAAGGCCAAGCTGGACTCCAACGCCGACGCCGACGCCGACTCGGACTCGGACGCGACGTTGAAGATAGCCAAGGAGATCGTGGTCGAGTGCGGAACCGTGTTTAGGGATATGGACGCCCTGGTCGCGAGAGCCGTGGAGAGCTCGTCGTCATCGTCAAAGGGAGCCGTGATCATGGAAATGGGTAAGTTTAGCCAATCCCGCTCCAACTGACTCCATATCTGTCTGGGCCACAAGCTCCAATGACTTTTCTTTTCTAACAAATGATAAATAGACCACCTGGGCGGAAACCTGGACCGGATCAAGAGCACGCTCCTAATGATGCTTAGTGACCTGTTGAACGCGGCGGATTCGACGGACGAGTATGTTTTCTTACTCGCCCCCCCCCCGTGTGTATCTCTGACAAAACAAGAGACCCTGTGAGGGAAGAGACTCAATTATCTAACTAACTGTTTGTGTCACATGTGTGTAGGAAGGAGAGCTCGTCCAAGAACCCCAGCGACGACGACGACGACGACGACAACGCCTCCTCAAGGACGCTGCTAGGGAACATGCTCCGCGCAAACGAGGAAGCTCGGAAAAATCATCAACCCACCCTCAACGCGACCGGATCCCGCGATAACGCACGGCCCGGTGACTCAACCATCCAAAGCTGCCTGAGACACATTGGCAACGCATTGCTGCGGTTCGAACACACCAGCTCCGCAACCCAGCACCCTTCGCGTGTCCGCGTCCGCATCGAACTGGAAAAAGTGTTCGGTCCCTCGCGGTACCAGCCGGGAAGACCGAATCCGTGGGTCGTCCGGTCCATCGTGCGCAGCACGGCTCACCCCCGGCCTGAATACGCTGTCCCTTCAAACCCCGAGCCGGACATGTACTCGAGCGTCGCCGCGGGAGCCCTCGAGAGTCTAAACATCGAGGATTATGACGAACCGCAGTATTACAGCCGGGCACCGGCATACCAAGGCGATGGGGCAGGACGAGGCCCTGCTTTGGCGAGAGAGGCCCAGCAACCCCTAGATCCCTCAGAGAGGGGACAAGGACAAAGAAGGTCCAGCCAAAAACCTTGGTATTCGTCGGTGTGGGAATCTCTTCCTTCGCCGACGACAGCAATGGGTTCCATTCAAGAGTGAGTCTCGACCCTTCCTCGATGCTGTATCGTGCTTTGGTTGGAGCTAACGCGAATTTCTCCAGAACGATCAAAAAGACAAGTCTTCTTTTCGGGGCGGATGAGGAATCTGGAGATTCAGACCCCGGCCTCAAGCGCAATCAGCCCAGAGTCGGTGCAGCTGTTCCTCCTCAGATACTCGAGCAAGGCAGCGCAAAAATCACCAGGTCACCAACCTTTGATGACATTCTCCTGAGTCCTTCCGACAAAGGCCAATCCACATCTCCTCCGCCAGCCACGAACATGAACCTCGAGAGGACTGCCGACTCAACCACAAGACCTTCTGAGCCCAAGACAGCCGAGGAACCAGCGAAACATGACTCGCCAGACCTCTCGGCCCCCATGGCCAGCACGGCTGAACCCTCAAAGGAAGCAGCAGACTCTTCTGTGGATGACCCAGCGGGGAAGGAGTCGGCAGATAAAAAGGATCTCGATACAGTCTATCAGCCGCCGAAGCCATGAAATCCTGTGCGACGATCATTAGTCTAAACTTCCCTTTAAACAACTATAAATAAAAGCATCTGTGACATGGGAAAGGGGCTGAAGGATAACCGTATTTTGTGGGATGGATATACGATCAGCTCTGGGCGCATACGAAGGGCGAGGCTGAAAGAAATCGGGCTATGGTGGGATGAAGAGCGCATCTATCGTATAATCCATGCATGGGTCAGCTCAACTGGTGTGTCAGAGAGGATTGATAGCCTGATTCTTTGCTCACATTGCTGTTCAATTGGAGGCCTAGATTCTGCCTCGTATCTGAATACGACAGTTGAGACATTCTATTTCGACGTGTTATGCCACATTGGTTTGGCACCAGTTGGCTGAATTTCAGTAACCAGGGTATCGGCCAGGGCCTCACCACATCTATACTTCGAAGGCTTAAAGGCGAGATAGTCCCCAGCTCGCCCCGAGAAGTGTCTGTTCACTTGTGATAAACCTGAAATCAGGTATACCTTTGTGAAGTTGTGACACGGCTGGCCGATTCATGATCATGAGTGTGTCGCGTCGTCTGAATGTGGTGATCGTATGTCAAACCCTGTGCTCAAACCTGAGGGCCAGGCTCCAGAATCCTTGTTCCTAGAAGTCATGAATGACGTCTAATCACTTTCATAATCGCAGGTAGGGGGATCCATTGCAGGCCTCTGCATCGGTGTTGCGCTGAAGACCCTCCCTGAAATTGGTTCGATCACTGTCTTAGAACGTCAACAGTCAAGCCAATTACAAGACCAGGGAGCTGGAATTCGCATTGGGGATGAAGTCGGAGAATTTCTCCAGAGATATGCAAATGCACCCATGAGTTGCTACGGCATTCCGATCAACTCGTTGAATATTCTCGACGCGGAAGGTAGAATAATCATTCACAGAGACATCGTCAACAATTGTGCGACCACCTGGACTCAACTATTCCGCGTGTTAATGCTCGCATTTACAGAGAGGAGTGGTGAGGAGACAGCTTCGACCACGTATCGCTATTCCTGCAACGTACGGGATGTGATCGAGTGCGACGACAGAGCACAGATCCATCTCGTAAACGACGCTGGCAAGGAGGAGACCTTGCTCGCGGATCTCGTTGTCGGCGCAGACGGGGCTTCATCCAGGGTGCGGGACATTATGCTCCCGGACACGAGGCGCACCTATGCTGGATATGTGCTGTTCCGGGGACTCGTACCGGTTGAGGATATCTCAGTTGACGCGAGGCAGGTCATGGACTTGTCTGCCACGTTTTGCTTCAACCAAAACTCCCAAACGCTCTCCTACACCGTTCCAGCCAGCAAAGTCGGCCCTCCAGACTCCCACAACTTGGTCAACTGGGGTTGGTACATGAGGAAGACGGATGAAGAACTGGCAGAATTAATGACAGACGTGAACAGCGTCAGGCACTGTTTCACACTGCCACCTGGTGGCATGTGTACGCGGTTAGCTGACGAGATGAGGGCGGACGCGCAGAATGAACTCTCGCCACAATTTGCGGAAGCGGTGGCCAAGACCAGAAACCCGTTTGTTCAAGTGATCACAGATTCTCTAGCGCTCGAGAATACCTTTAGAGGTGGAAAGGTCATGCTGGTCGGGGATGCCGCTGCCGGTCAGAGGCCTCACCCAGCCTCAGCCGTTACCCAAGCTTGTCTGCACGCACAGCTTCTGCGCCTCCATGTGCAGGGCAGGTTATCGCCCGATGGCTGGAGTCGGGAGGTGCAACTGGTCTCTTCCACAGTGGTCTCTGCCGGTCAGGATCTTGGTCAAATATGTCTTTCCGAGACTCTCAATCCAAACGAGAAGGTCAAGTTGTACGTCGCAAAGTCTGTGACGGTGCAGAGGTTTCTGAACGAGCGATGGAGGCTGTGTTCATCCGAGGTGAATTGAAGATCATCGTTGAGACTGTGACTCCGAGTATGTAGCAAATGGAAGCTAGGTAGATGGAACACGAGAAGAGAGCGCCGCGCACAGATCCTGAGTCGCTGTTGATCGTGAAAGGAGCCTGCAGCGCAAGTGAATGGTTGAAGAGGGAGCGCAGGAGACTGCGGTACTGGTACAATCGATGTGTAAAAGCGGCGTCTAAAACTGTGATTGGCGGGCTCGGCCCCAGACTGTAAACAATCCAACAAGCCCGCGATGCAAGCCGCTTCAGTGCTGAACACCACCTTCAATCCTGTCTTCACGCCAATTACCACGCCCACCCCTCCTCGAATGCGCTGCGGTCCGATCACTCTTTAGCAGAGATATTGTTATAATGAAATCCCCTAGATTTTAACCACCGACTCGACTCCGCGCCTGCGCATGCGACTCAATCCACCAACAAACGCGGGATCCGACTCCCTCGCCCACCTCCAACCCTCAAATCACAATGCTAATTGCGCGTCATCCGCTACATACTCTGCCAATGTCATCGATCCAAAGGCCGACTCGAAGGTTAAGCGCGCGAAATCACCAGAAAGATGACGCGACAGTCTATTCAACTCAGGAACAAGGGAACCGAAATGCGAAGACCACTGTTGGCGCCTCCGATACGGTAGCTGCGCAAGCAGCCACAGCCCGTAATGAGAAGAAAAGGAAAATGGGTATGTAAACAACGGGAGGGACCCAGGCGAAATGCGAGCAGAAGGACTTACATTGACTCTTAGATTATGACGAGGAGGATGATGGGTTTCAGTTTAAACGCGTCAAAAAGAAGCCGCCTCCACGGAAACAAACAGAGAAAGGGAGAGATGGCTCATCACCCGAGGGCGATGCGCCTATACCTCAACCGGCGGGTGACAGGACCGAAAGTGCAAAGCATGGAGAGACGAAGCGAAAGCCCTCACAACGAAAGGATGGAACCTCGTTCCCAACACCCGTTCCCAAGGAAGATCCCCCCCGGCGTCGCTCAAAGCGCTTATCCAAAGATAACGAACAACAAGATAGAAACCCTGTCGGAGAAAGCGAGCGCAGGGAGGAAACGAAGAAGCGCAAATATAATGTTAAAGATCCCCCCAAACTGTCGCCAGAGAAGAAGGTGGACGAACCACCTCCTTCAAAGCGACAAGAACATCCAAAAGAGGACGCTGCTTCTACAGAACAACAGGTACATGCTTCGACCAAGATTGCGCTACCTTTTGCGGACACGCCTGTCATCAAACGAAATAAAGCCATGCGAGAGGGCAAAGCCGGCAAGGGCGAAAGAAGGAGTAGCTTGGGCATGCGCGGGCGAAGGGCGAGTTCCCTCATCGACTCAGGGAACTCCAGTGGTGAGCATTTCCAGCTCAGTAGTCAGCATTTACTAACTCTCCATGAAGCCTTGCCTCATCCCGAACTGGATGTATCGGACTATTACAAGCACATCGAAAGTGAGGGTCTCCCGGAGCCTAGACGGATGAAACAACTTCTCATCTGGTGCGCCGAGCGTGCTCTTGACGAAAAGCCATTAGGTGCGGGATTTGGGGAGGCCAGCGCAATACAAGCAGGTTTGCGGCCCTGAAATCGCTCGAATTCATCTGCCATGCTAACTTTTTGACAGCTCGAGTGATCGAAGAAGAGTTGCTGAAAGAGCTGGCGAACAGATCCAATCTGTCGGACTGGTTTGGCCGCGAAGAAGTATCCGTGCCATCGGAACCACTTCCAGAACGGCCGAATCCCAAGAACACGCAGAACATTGAAAAGATTGCCGAATTGGAGGAGCAGATTAAACGGTGAGACATGCGAGCCGGCAGACGTTGTGGACACGATGCTAATGGTGATGGCAGCTTGCGATCCGAAAAAGAGGCACTGGAGAACTTACTACGACCTCCCAAGATACTCAGCTTGCAGGAACTTGACGTGCCAACCAGCCCATCGCAAGCAAATCAATTAGACAGAACACTCCTGGACGAGGCGGATGCAACTGCCCTGGACTCAATAGCTCCCCAGGCCTCGCCAACCACGGATCAAATATCACGGCGCCTAGGTGACATTTTGGAATCGATAGGCCCGACAGTCGACAAATTCGCAGACGGGATCCACAGGATAGCGCAGTATCGAACCGCAGCAGACGGCGTGGCAGGAAGAGCTTTAGCCATATGCGCCGAGAAATTGACACAGCGAGAAAAAGAAGGGACGAAGAAAGCGCTGGGAGTACGATCGGGGACCAGCCCCCCAAGAGATCTTGGGGGAGTGCTTAGAAGTTTGAGCCGAGCGGACAGATGATGACTGTATACAAGGTCTCGTGGTGGAAGATATTGCTGGTGATAGTGGTGATGCCATTGCTAGTGCTGGCGAGGACCATGTTGATTTTCTCTGACCCGCTGGCCCTCCTAGCACTGGGTATATGTGTATGAATGAAATAATGCTTGACGAGTTACACTATTTACAGTAATCTGACCGGCATTGCTTTTTCTGCGAAGGAACTTGTGGGAATACCCAAGGCGCGGTTTAACCTCTGTAACTGCTGCTGCAGCAGTGGTAAGCGGTGGAATAAAGGATACCGGATAGTCTTGTCGAGTCATCGTGGCCATGTAGTCACCGTTGTTGGTTCTGAGTACTCGGTACACACGAGGCTGATGGACGACGTCCTCTGGAAGAGGAGAATACAACGAAGCAGGGAAGAAATGAGGAATGAATCCTTGAGTAGAAATTCTCCATTGCCGTGCTCTCGTGTGTGCCGTTGATACATCATCTCACCTCACTTCACATCGAATGTCGAGGTCTACTGTGCCGAGTATATCTCAAAGAGGAGAGCTCTTGAGCGAGGGATGTCGCGTTATATTGATCAACAAGGACGAGGACGAAGGACAAGACGCCATTCGGAGTCACGACAGAGACAAGAAACAGAAACAGAAAGAGAAAAGAGAAAGGCAGCAAGCAGTCAGGCAGGCACATAATAATACATACTCATACTCCTATACCCCGATACATCGGACTTGTTTTGTCGCCGTCTAGAAATTCTCCTTGCCCCAAACAAAACTGAACCCTTTGTCCCCCGCCTCGGTGTACATGTTACATTTGACGTGCAGGTCCGCCCCCAGGCCCTTTGGACCGCAAAAGAAGACGCCGCACTCGCCCGGCCAGTGGATCTTGCGGATGCCGCGAAACACCATGTCCCAGTTCGGGCGGCCGTAGTTGGTCGCGGTGCGGAGGCCCGTGATGGCGTCAGTGTCTCCGGAATTCAAGACGATGTTGGATGCTTGGGCGGCGGTGATTTTGGCGGTCAAGTACTGAAAGGACGTGTTAGTGGGAGTTTCAAAAAGGGACAATAAGGGGGGAGGGGGGGGGGGTGAAGAACGTGAGTCGTACCGCATGAATTTCAATGGCGTGGCTCTTGTCCTCGTTCTCAATCGCCGTGAGTAGAGACTTGAACCACTCGAGCGATCCAAAATCTCGGCACACCCAGAAAAAGTACACCTTGCGTAGTCGCGTCCTTGGAGCAGAGGATCCCGCGTCTCTCATGCGGTACCAAATGGACTTGAGGATCGAGGCGAATGGCGTCACCCCAATACCCGCGCCGATCAAGAGCGCGGTCTCGAACTTGAAGACGTCTTCCGAGGCGGATCCAAAGGGCCCGTCGATGTACAGCCGCGGGAGAAGTTTGGTGAACTTCTCACCGTTCTGGTCAATTGTAGACACGTCTTCAGAGTACGGGCCTTTCTTGTCGTCGATCGCTTTGAGACCTTGACATCCGAGTACTTTCCCTAGGGCTTTGGTGAAATTGCCAACCATGCGGATATGGACAGAGAGATAGTCCTCTTCGGGCGCAGACGTGAGCGTAAATGGATGGTACTGCCAGAGTGATATCTCCGGACAACATAGGAAGATGTACTGGCCTGCCCGGGTTTTGGTGTGCTCTTTCTTGATCCGGATCTCGACCACGTTCGAGGGGTGCTCGATCACCTTGGTTATATAAGTCTTCTGATAGCCACGGATTTCGCGTAGGACACGCTCCACGAGATAGGTAAACCCCCCTACCATCCAGTACAGATAGAAGGAGCCGTTGCCGAAACAGAACGGTTTGTTGTCAGCCGGGATCATGCAGAACGCGCCGTGGATAGACCAGAAGATGAAGAAGATGACAAAGAGATGATGGGTATTCCAGAAGCGCTCGTAATTGGCCCGTCGAGGCTTTTCGAGGGCGGTGAAAAACATGAGCATGATGGTGATTGTGAGAATGTAGCCGGTCCAGCCGGGGCCTGTGAGAAAGTTGAGTTTGACGAAACCGATGAAGCCTCCGTTGTTCTTTGCAGAGAGTTGTGCCACGTTGTGTAAATGAGCGATAGTGTGGACCCACGTGAAGAACACAATGGAAAAGCCCACGAGTTTGTGAAACGTAATGTTCTTGTCAAAGGGAATGATTCCGTTGAGCGGTGTTTGTCGAACGAGCGATATGAGAGTTCGACAGACCGGTAGAAGAATGCAGGCGACATCGAAGTGTAGTACCAGGGCTGCAGATCGAGCAATGGGATAGCCGTAGCCGAAGGTGGCGCGGGCTTTGGTTAGGTTGTCCTTGAGCTGATAGTTCATAAAGCCGAAGCCGTACAACATGCAGTGCGCGAGTATAAAGATACCGACGAACAGACGGCGAGATCCTTCATTGACCATCCATCTATTGAACTTCTCTTTGGGAGACAAATCTCTAGGCTCTTCTCCACTGACCTCTCCTGAGAGGAGCATTCGCATTAATGGTGTTGACCTTGATCTTTCCGCCATGATTGGCAACGTCGACAAGTCAGGCGTGTGGGTTGTTGAATATGTTAACGGGCCCCCGGTGAGATGTTTGAAGGCTTGGAGGTCTCTGTGTGACGTCGTGGCAAGTTGATCGCGGGATTATGTCTGCTGTTGAACGGGGCCAGCCGACGTCCAAGTGGTTTTTGGGATATTGTGTGATGAGTCGGACAGTCAAATGCAAGAAAAGAAATGCTATGGACCGACCAGCGGCGTCTTCGAAGTCGTGTTAGCTTAATGAAGCAAAAAGTTGACAATGCAAAAAGAGAAGACAGAGAAAAACCGAGCCTGCGGCATGTTCATATTCCATGTTTGGCAGATAGCCCAGAAGATCTATAAGGATATTTGCCCTAACTATTTCCATAGGCGACGACCAACAGTGGTGTGATAAGGAGGGAATGGCGACATATGAAGTTCTCGTCTCTGGCCAAGCGATGACGATCTGATACACATTGAGCCAGCACCTGAGACGGGGGGTTGAAGAAGCGGGGGGCAGTGGACTGAGGAGCCACATTGGTGGTGAGAGCAGCGATAGAGACCGTCCTGGAGTAGAGCATGCGGAGGCAGATACAGCAACCATTCGACTAGAGTCGCCAGACAGGAGGCTGAGGTGGTGTGATATCTTGTAGCAGAGCCTCGCGCAACCCAGGGGAAGCGCGTTTCATGTAGTTGGGTCCCAAGCCTGAAAGTCGGATATTCTAAGGCTGACCATCTCTTGGCCTGATCGCTTTAAAGTAGGGTAGCGCTTGGAGTAATGGATTCATCTTAGCAGGACTTACAAGTATCAGGGTGATTTCCCTTGTTTTGAAGATGGAGACATGGTGGTGACAGCAAATCAACTTGGGATGAGGTTGTTGCTGGTCATGTTCAAAGCAGCATTGTTTATGATCAACGTGACTGGCACGTGAACGACGAGGCTGAATGCCGCTTTACGTCATTTGATCTTCAAGTTCCAACACGGCGCGTGGCTTGGAGGGTGGCAGGTTCTTGTTCGACTGCCCATCTCGAATCAATCTCGACATGTTGCAAAGCCAAAAAGCCTGCTTTCACTCTAAACTGGCACCTCGATGTCCTTGGCAAAACGCCCCCTTATGCCGAGTCACTTGAATGTTGCAGAGCGTCATACCAAGAACTCTTCCAGCCTCCGCAGGTTGTACTTACTGACTTGCTAGCATATAACAGCTGCGACTTCCCCAGTGAAAGATATCTTCTGGCCCTTACACTGTAACCTCTCGTTTCACAATCCACTTCTATTGTCACTTGGCCCTCATCGTGCGTCTGGACCGTACCAATAGCACTCATTCTCTTCGTGAGTTACTCGCACTACCAAACCATTCTGCAATCAGGAACACCGCGAACCAACACTCCTCGCCGCGTCGTTAGCCTACCTCCCTCCCCAGCCAAAAAACACTACGAACAAAAGACCAACGATCATGCCTTTCCTTTACACCAAGTAAGTCGACCCTCTCTCAAAAAAATTTTCTATGGGAAAACAGTGTCATCCTGGCCGACACTCTCTCATTGCGATGCAAACAAGAGCTAACGACGAGATCAGGAACTGGGGCGGTCGCCACGCTGGCGGTGGAGTCACTGTTAGCCGTCACGGCGTCAGGAGGAATCCCTTCCGGATCAGCTGTGGGAGGTTTAGCTGCTTTCGCTAGGCCATACCGAATTGCCTGAAAAGACATGCAGAACATGAGACACGATGGACAGGGACAAGGAATGATTGTCAGGCTTAGATCTGCCACCCGGTGGGGGAACAACGTGGGCTTTCAATGGCGAGATGGAGCATTCAAGGGGGACGAGAACAAATACTAGCCAACGTCCTTGTGGAATTGGGCCATCATGTTTATGAAGCGAAACGAACACAGCAATGTATAAGGGTAGTTAGGTATCCCAAAGACTCGAATATCGAGATTACGAAAGGCAGGATCAGCAAGGTCAACGAAGCATTGCCAGAGAGTAGCCTGCTTTGCTACGAATAGCAACCAGTCAATCCCAAGAAACAGTGTAGTATATACTTCTCTGCATCATGAAAGAGTGATTCGATGATTTCCGGTCGGTTCTCTTCATTACTATTTCTGACAAAGGTCTAAATCATCGCCATCTGCCCAGACGCGCGTTGCAGGACAATAGTCGTACATTCCGTGGATATATTTGTGTTTCGATTCAGTCAGCTGAATATTTCATGTAGCCCGTGTCGTCTCATCCCGTTCCTAACATATACTAGACACCTTCGTCCTGCCTGGTCAGTCTACTGCAACTTTCGTGGGTGGTTCCTCGCTCGCCACAGAGCTCGTTGAAGGGGTGACTTTCGTGTGCTGCCCGCTCGTTGCGGTCGTATCGTCGTCTTCATCCCAGGCATCATCTGGTGCGTTTTCGTCCCAGTTGTCCAGCTCTTCCTCCACCGTCCGTGCTGGTGTGACACCTGTCTCTTGACCTCCGTCGCCGTCTACGTCGTGCGAGCGTAGAGTACCATTGGCGCCCTCCCCAAGCTCTAGATCTTCACCTTCCAGGCCGTCACCCGTCAGTGCAGAGTATTTCGCTCTCCTCCTCCGTTCAGCTGCTCGTCGATGGTAAGCGCTCGCTAATGACAATGCTGCGAGACTTCCCACGACATTTGCCAGGACATCCCAAGCGTCAAATTCACGATCATTGGGTAAAAGTCCCTGTGCGATTTCACTCCCCACCCCCAAGAGTAATGTGCATACAATCAACGTCAGATGAATCACGCGGCGCCGAGAGGTGTCAAGGATGAAGTAAAAGGTCCCAGTGAGGAGGAAGAAGCATATAAAGTGGAGGGCCTTGTCGGACTGCGAAGGGATGTATGGTTGCGCGGCGGCTGGCGTGGATGGAAGGGATGAGTGTGGGAGCAGGCCGAGACTGGAGGAGAAGACCAGGAGGATGACGAAGGTTACTATAGTTGACTCGTTAGCATCAAGATAAATGTGAGAGGCAGTCAGGCCTGCATACTTGCGAAGGGAAATCGGATTCGCATTATGTTGGTTCGGTGTCTATGTCGAGGTCGCTATTCAGTCGACAGTGGAAAGACAGCCAGGTAACGAACTGGTGGACCTCGAGAGATGCGATGTCGGGGACTGCGATTGGTCGGACTCGGCTGGCGGAATGCCAGCTTCAGGCAGACTCGGACATGGCTAGACAGCGGGAAACAGCGCAAAAGTACAGAGGCAAGTTGTGATGCGTCAAAAGAAATCAAATTGAGCACTTTGGTTGAAGTCGTTGTTGAGCTGGAATCGAGTGAGGCCTGGAAGGTGACCGGAAATATAGGAGCCCAGGTCGCCTAGGAGTTGGAGAAGCAGGTGCACCTACCAGTGACCACCTAAGGTCCCAAGGTACCAGTAACTTTGGCTCGGTGGCTCGGCAGGCGGGAGTCACTAAGGCACCTAGGGCCTCCGCTGCCTCACTCAATCCCAACCGCAGTTTGTAACGTTTCTTTCAACCTCAAGCCTCGCCTCTGCGTAATCGCATCAACAGTCGACATCAATTTTTATCACCAGCACCACCCATTCAGCGCAAATACTTCTCAATTAATGTGCAGGAGCGCCTACGCACCCCTCTGTACCGCCTCGTCGATTTTTGGCCGATTCCCACGATTGCCTCGTCGGCGCTGAGGCTTCCTTTTCAAACTGGAGGAGTTACGCCCCTCGCCTCGCCGCAGTCGGGGTTGGCACGGCCATGTCCCTATCATGGCCGCCCCCAAACAGTCAGAAACCACCAGACGATGAACCTCTTCTACACTCTCTACACAGAGATACTCTAAATGGTCTGCTCCGCGCGCCTTCCAGACCACACACGCCGAGTTCGTTCAAATTGCGCAGTCTGGGGAGCGGTTCCCAGTCCGGCCAAGCTGCGGAGCCAGAGCCCAGCATCGACGAAGATCCCCAGATTGTCCGGTTTCGCGCACTCTTCCAAGATGCCGAGAGCAAACTCGCGACACTGTTCAATGATGTCGGACAAGTTGTAGTTCCTCAAAGGCGCACTCTTGCTGCCGCTTCTCTCCTACAATCTGCGCCCGATGCCGCTGCATCATCCGCTCCGCCCCCTGCTCCTATATCAAAAAAGCGCAAATTGGATGACGACGACTACGATGATTATGACGATGACGACGACGACGAGCAATTGGACGCCGATGCGGCCAACGCGTCCTCGGTCAAAAACAACCCGAATAAGATGCATATCATCGCCGACGCCACCTCGTCGCCGACCCCAAGGCCCGCTCCGCCCCCAAGCATTCCCTCCGACTCGGCAAAGACCGCTCTTAAAACGGGACAGAACAAACAGAAGGAAGATGCCGAGGATGCTCGCAAGAAGCTGGAAGAGGCGAAGCGCAAGGAAATCGAGACTGTCAAAACCCTGTCGCGCACAATGTTCTTCACGCTTGAAAATGACAGAGATGCGATGTTGGATCAGCAACGTCTGGACGAGGCAGAGCGCAGAGCCGAAGCAGAAGCAGAAGGTCATGCTAACCGACAGAATGCTGCTATGCAGCAAGGTAGTCTGAGCAAGGCCAATCTCGGCGCATCAAGCCTGACGCTTAAGAACCTCATTGCGCGTCTAGATGAACATCGCAACTTAGTCCATGCCACTGAGTCGGAGCTGCGCGCTCTGATGAGCGAGGTGCGCAAGAACCGAAGCAAATGGGCAAGTGAAGACAAAATCGGGCAGGAAGAACTCTACGAGGCTGCGGAGAAAGTCTTGACCGAGTTGAAGGCTCATACAGAGCACTCGACGCCATTCCTTAACCCCGTCAAAAAGAAGGATGCTCCTGACTATCACCTCGTCATCAAGCATCCCATGGATCTTGGTACCATGACCAAGAAACTTAAGCAATTTGCTTACAAGTCCAAGAAGGAATTCGTGGATGACCTCAATCAGATTTGGAAGAACTGCCTCAAGTTCAATAGCAATCCTGACCATCTATTCCGAAAGCACGCTCTCTTCATGCAAAAAGAGACTGACAAGCTTGTACCTCTGATTCCGGATATCGTCATCAGAGACCGAGCAGAGGTCGAGGCTGAAGAAAGGCGGCAACAAGGTGATCTCGACGATGGCGCCGAGGAAAGTGACGATGAACCCATCATGTCATCGCGAGGACGTAAAGCACCCAAGAAAAGTGCAAAGAAAGGGGGTGCAGCCGCCCGAAAAGCTCCGCCTGAAACGACCCCCATCCCAGAGACGAAGCCCGTGTTACAGTCACTGAGCTCCGTTCAAAATGGCATCCGAGCGGAATCTGAGGTCGACGGGAGTCAAGGCCAGTCGACGCCTCCACCAGGACTTTTGACCCCTATCGGCGCGCCCGGGCCTGGTAGTGTTGCAGGAGGCGGTAGTGAAGCAATGGATTTGGATTTACCCGCACTGCCTTCATCAGCACCGATACCTGAGTATGAAGATGAGGAATATAAGCTCTGGAAACAGAAGACGAAGAAGGATCGCGCGATGCTCGCGGCCGCGCGACACAAGCTTTTCCGTGGAGACAAGTTGAATGCCGAGGAGACAGCATTATTGCGAAGTAAGGCTGGCATGCGCAGGTGGCAGCGTATGCAACGAGAAGCTGCGGGCCAAGATGCTGCCGATCTTGGGGCTGAGGCATCTGAACGGGACAACAGGGTTGAAATTCATGGCCAAACCCTCGCCGAGGGAATGGAAGTCGAGGAGGAGAATATGCTCCCTGACTATTACGATTCGCTCTCGGCCATACCTGACATCAACCCCCGACTGAGATGGGACCAAGACTCTGAAGGATATGTCATCGAACACGCCGAGGAGTTTCTCCGATTGTATCCTCCTGGGCAATTCGTGGCCCCGCGCGGCAAGCTAGCTAAAACGATCGAGAACAACATGCGACAAATGCAAGACACGCGGAAGGTGGTTTCGAAGATCAGCGTTGTCAAGCAGATGCAACTCCAGTCGCAGACCTATCAAAACCAGTTCCAGAAGTACCAACCAGAACCATTCGTCGAGGCAGATATTCCAAACCATGTCATGTCCGATGATGGGCCTGTCATGGCTCCGTGGGTCTGTAAGGCGGCATTCCAACGATCAATAGGGGAAATTTTCTTCCACGCAGGGTTTGAAGAGTTTCAGCCGTCGGCGATCGATGCGATGACGGACCTGGCAGCAGACTTTTTCCAGCGACTATGCTCGACCCTGGTGAACTACAGAGAAGACTATAAGATTTCCGTGCCGACTACCGTTCCCGTGGCCCAGGGTGAGGACAGCAAGGTGGTGTACAAGCCTCCATATACCACGGAGGAGGCAATCCTCCACTCTCTGCACACAGGCGGTATATCTCTTAATGACCTGGACGTGTATGCACGAGAAGATATCGATAGGACGGCCAGTAAACTCACCATGATGCATGAGCGAATGAAAGGACATCTCGCCGACCTCCTTCGACCAGCGTTGACCGACGAAACTGCTCATGGACAAGGATCATTTGCAGATGGTGGAGAGCAGTACGTCGGCGGAGACTTTGCAGGTGATCTTGACGAAGACTTCTTCGGCTTCCGCGAACTGGGACTCGATAAGGAGTTCGGAATGGCCAGTCTTACAGTACCATTCCACATTCTTCAGAACCGTCTCGGGCTCAGCAATCAGCAAGATAACTCGGCAGAGTCGGCGGAGAAGATGTTCGTGGAACCGCCCCGTTGGCCCAAGATCACCGTCGAGAATGTGGAGGAGCAGATTGGTATCATTAGAGAGTGGCTCAAGAAACGCCTCCACGATAACGGCGAGCGCCCTCTAGTGGAGGATCTAGAACTGCCACCAAAGCAAAGGCCCGGCCATGGGAGGGCGCGAATTCCAGCATCCGGGAAGATTGGAGAGGGCACGCTCAAGAACAACAACAGCCCCCAGAAAAAGGCGGCAGCTAACAAGAATGCCGCGAACGCTGCAAAGGCTGCTACAGGTGCGGTGGGAAGCGCCACACCGGGTGACAAAGGCAAGAGAAAGTCGGTCGTCGCCAACGGGGTGGTTGACGATAGTCCAATGGTCAATGGCATTGGAAACGCCACTCCGTCATCACCAGGTCCTGGTGGGGATGGGAGCCCTGAGAAGAAACAGAAGCCTGTGCTGAAAGCGAAAACTTCGACGACTGAGGTTCCCAAAGGTCCGGGTAATGACAAGAATCAAGACGGAAACACACTACCTCCGGCTGTGGATGCTTTGGATATGATGGATGGTGTCAACGGCGAGATGCCTCAGGTTAATGGTGTCGAAAAAGTGCATGGTGTGATTGGAGACGGCGATGCAAGCATGATGAGCCCTGAAAGCTTATGATATGCATGACCGGGTTTGGGATCGAACTGGTCATGGGATTAATCACAGGAGGGGATGTTGGTTGCCGTGCACGATGGCCATGGTACATTGCGTGATATTGGGTATAGAATGATTTGTTGGGGTGCGACGGATGACAATACTCCTTTGATTTTGACGGTACGAGACGCCTTTTTATTATACCCAGGACTTTGGAAGTGGACCAGGATGAGGAGGAGAGGAGGGGAGGCATGCTTTTATTTCACAACGACCAGAAGGGAGGCTTTCATCTGAGCAATGCTTCATTCAAATCCGAAGGACTGGGTGGGCGGGGGAATACCAAAATCGATCGAAGCATGGGGGAAAAGCCAGTCTCGTGCCGCCAGGGCGATGATTGTCAAGAAACCGAAAGAGGTGAATGGCGTTTTCTTGTATATACACTTATTTTTTTTTTACACCTTGTCTCACCTGTGCATCCATATTCTTGCTTATCTGAAGTTGAGGCTCTGAGGCTCAAAGGCTCAAAGGCTCAAAGGCTCCAGAGGGCCCTGGGTGAGTATGTACAAGTCCACAAGTTCGAGGCACATTTTGTCCGTTGTTTACTAGGACGTGTGGCTTCTACATACCGAGTATACACATCATACGCATCATACGCATCATACACATACACATCACACTCATAATATGAGTGAACATGAGTAATATGGATGGAAATGAGTGGAGCGAGTGCAGGAATGTCACATACATTAGTGAAGTGCTACTTATTTGGCTTGGATCTCAATCTCATATAACTTAGTTACCTGTTTGGTTTATTATAGTTTTTGCTTGCACTTGACCAGTGACGGTATGGGCATTATGGTATTAGAACGAGAGAGAGAGGGGAGGGGCGAATACCGGGATACAGGAGAAGATGGGTAAGTGAGCTGAGCACCCAGGTGGCACTTGGGTGGGTAGCTGAGTATGGGACTATACTTACAAGGATATAAGGGTATACTAGGTAGGTAGGGTAGGGTGTCAGTGTCATCCATCTGTGATCATGACGGGGACACACACACACACACACACAGAGGGAGAGCGGGAGAGAGAAAGAGAGAGGCAAAAACCAAGAGGCCTAAACGACTTTGATATCACATCCACTTCTAATATGAACCAGCAATCAGCAATCAGCCATCAACAGCAGCAACAGCAACATGAGAGAGATTGGCGTTTCATTCATTGTTTCGTTCCCTCTTTATTCTGTTGTTCTTCTTCCTCTTGCCCTCCTCCTCGTGTCGTGCTATTCCCTCTCCTGTCCTCCTCCCCTCCTGATCATCTCATCCATGTTGCCCTCTGATACTCTGTGTCGGCCCGTGCGTCGCTCCTCTACCCGCTCAGAGCGAAAGCCGGCAGAGCAGACGACAACCTCCACATGTCTTTCCAATCTCATTCGCTTCTCCCAGTCCAGACTTGTCGCATTATGCAAAATAACTCCTCACGGTCCGCTGCCCGTCTTCGCTGAGGCCTTGCAGAACCTGCTCGGCGTTGATCCCCGTCTTGCCAACGAGCACCTTGGCACTCTCGACGATCTTCTTCGCTGTGGCACCTTGGATCATCTCCGCTTCAAGAGCAAGCGCGATGTGGTGGAAAACTTGGGCCGCCTTCGCAAAAACTGCTGGGTTTTGTCTGCAGAGAAAAGGTCAGTGACACGAACAAGACATTTCGGCCAATTCACTCGCAGGATCATGCAACTTACTGATCAATCAACTGCGCAACAAAACTGTACGCATATGGGGCCGCTTCTTCGTCATTGACCACAGGCAGCGTGTCGAGCCACTGCTCCACGACCGACTGCGGATTGACCACCTTGCCTGCGTTAAAGTGCAGAATCTTTGCAATTGCAGCACAAGCATTCTCTGTTGCAAAAACATCGTCGTCGCTCCTTGCGTTGGGGACCCGCGTGATCTGCAACAGAGTGTCGATACTCGCGGCCACAAAGTCACTCCATTGCTCTCCACCCTTTTGTCCGGCGATGCCCACCCCGTAGGCGGCTGCTTGTCGATTATTGGCATTTTCGTCCCTCATACCGTTAATCAGCGGTTGCATGATGTGGTCAGAAAACTGGTACGACTGTGACCCGCAGAACTCCAATACATCGTCAAAGATGCAGATAGCCCACTGTCGCTGCATAGGATCCGGGTTGGAGACAAACGCGTCATAAAAGGGCATGAGCTGCTGCCACGCTGGGAGGAATGCAACGCCCATATTCTTGAAGATGGTGTGGAAGGCTTTGTTCATGTCCGAGAGGAGGGTCTGGTCGTCCTCAATGGCGTACTGTACCGACAAGGAATCTTCCTCATCGGCGTCCGGGCCCTGATTGACAGCAGCAGACTCGGCCTTTTCTTCAGCGCGCTCTTGGACGCGCTTCTGGAACTCTTCTAGCGTCGACTTGACCGATTGCACGAATTGCTCCATGTGGTGTTGCGTCAAGCAGCCCTTGCCTACCACTTCGACACTCTCGTAGAAACATTGGAACATTTCTGCTAAGGTGTCGATCGAAGGTTCAGCACTGAGGATTTCAATCTCCTTCTCGGAACACTTGGCCCAGATCTCGTTCAATTGTGGCGACTGCTCGCCGTATCGCTTTTTGATCGAGTTGAGTAGCTGCGGGATTAGTTTGGCAGAAGCCACCCGGACAGGATCGTGGAAGAAGAACGACAATCCAGGCAGGGCGATTCGTTCCGTGATATCGGCCACATACGGCTCGAAATCTGCTTCCAGAATCTGTGCGTAGATCGTGATGAGTTCAATCGCCGTGTGTTTATCCTCGAGTGTGGACGTCTTGATGCCAATAACTTTTCCCTTCAAAGGCACCAACTCCCACCCCTCCTCTTCGAGCACTTCATCTTCGCTGTCTATCAACTGGATATCTGCTTTGGCGGCCGCAAGCTCCAACAAGGGCGGCATAACTCCAGGAAGATAAGGGACAAAATCAGAGGCTAGAACCCTGCACATACGTCCCCAGCAATGTAAAAGATACTGTGACTGTGGGTCGTCATCATCCGTGATGTTTTGCTGAATGTTGCCGAGGATCTGGACGAGCGTAATGCCATCTTGTCCCATCTTCTCCTTGCCCACAGCCAGGGCGATGAGTGTGGCGCACTCCATGGCTTTGGCGCGGAGCAATCGATACTCTTTCGACTGTTCGGCTTGCAGGACGTTGAAGAGAAGAGGCATCAAGGTATCGTAGTAGCGAACGAAGGCACTCTCGGCCGAGTCGGCGATCGTGGCGATAGTTGATAGTGCTTGCTCCTGAACGTACCGCTTTGGAGATTGTAAGAGCTGCAGGAGATGTCCGAGTAGTTGATCTAGGTACGGTTCCAAGATTGCCTTCTCCGCCTCTTCACAGAAGTTGACCAGCGCCGCAGCTGCATGTGCTTGTACTCGCGGTTCGGGCGCTTCGAGGACGGGAATGATGTTTGTCAGCACCACCTGGTGATACTTTTCCTGCATGGGCCCAGCAAAGTCGGTGCTCATCTGGCCAAGGGCATTGCATCCAGCAAATCTCACTCGTGGATGAGGATCTCTCAAGGATGGCACAACCAGTTCGAGGACCTTGTCCAATTCGCCGATCATAAGATCTCGACAGCCCTCAGAAATTGCCGAAATGGCCATCAGAGCGGCGTGTCGATCTCTCCACGACGAAGAATGCATCATTCTCGGGAGCCATGTGAATGTTGCAGGAAGCATCACTTGGCCTCCTAGCTTATTAGCCAAACGGTCCATGCACTGCTCGCCTGCGACGTGGTTCAGGTCATTTTCTTCACTATCAAGATCCTCGGTCGCGTTCCACTCCGTGGCATCGTCATCATCGATTCCGATGTCAGTCATCAAGCTAAGACATTGCGTAACCATATCGTTCACATATGAGGGATCTTTCTTGCACATGGCTGGCGCCCATTCGGCGAAAGTAGCCATCAACTCCAAAGCGTTCTGCCGCGTTTGATCGCCTAGTTCTTTTTCTTGGATGACTGAGATGCTAAACTTGACTAGATTGTTGAAAAGACCCTTGAACATTTTGGGGCATATTTCGGCGAGTTCAATAAGCGAGACAAATGCCTTTGATAGATTGTCGGTGTCTCCAGCTTCTTTGAGAGGTGGTAGAATGTTGAGGATTTCTGGTATCAAAGGATAGTACTTTGGTTGGGTCTTTTTGGTGACGGAATGAAAGAACGAGGCGAATGCTTCGATTGCTGAGAGGCGGACCTGGATCGAGTCAATATTCGTCGTCCAAACTCCATTGTACCGTTGTCTCACCTCGACACTGCTGTCCTTGAAGCCTTTGAGAAAGACCTCCTGAACGGCGCCTTCGTGCTCTCTCTCAATTATGCCAGGCGTCGTGGAGAATATTCTGAATGAACACTCACGCATGCCGGCGTCACTTGACTGGCTCGCTTGGAACAGCGCATGCAGTAGTTCCACCCAGTTTTCGTTCGTGCCTCCATAGTATGTCAGCCAGGGCAGAAAGAGGGAGCAAGAGTCAATCGATCCCTACCGGCATCCACATATTGTCGTGCAATCTCTGCGATTGCATCTCCGATTTTATTCCTGACCTGGTTGACTTGTTCCCTTGCTAGACCCTCCAGCAATTTTGACCGAATGGCCGTTTTAGCCTCGGCGCTGAGGGACCAAAATAATTCCCTAGAGTCGGAGCTGGGGGGAATTTTGCGTTGTTTTGAGGCTTGTTTGCGAAACAACACCGCAGCGAAGGAACGTGTCTAGCGGGACAATTTAGCAACTCTCTACCCTTGAGACCTCCTCTGAGATCTTGACATACCGACGAGTCTGGCGCGGCTTGGAGTTGTTCGGCCAGGCCCATCAACAACACCTCGGGACGGTTGGGAGTCCAGTCATTGTTGAGCTGCTCTTCCGCTTGACTGCGGAGAGTGTTGTCGGGCGATGAAAGGGCGTGCAGGAGCTGGGTCAAGGCTCCCTGCACCTCGGCAGGGAGAACAGACATTTTGGAGGATCTGGTCTAGGACATGCAAGAGAGGGAAGTTGTTCGCAAGAGACAATGATATGTGTTGATCGAGGATTGGAATGTCCGCCTGCGCGCGCGTGGGACGATCTTCAAGAGGGATTGACTTCGAGCGGGAAATTGAGAAACGGCGGGATGTCGACGGTGGGCTCCTTATCAAACAGAAACTCTGAAAACAAGAGCTTCTGAGCAGTCAGACAGCACTCGATCGCTTTATGATGTCGACCAAAAGGATGTTAAGTGTCAGTTGTGTGGTGAATTGAACAAGGAAACAATAATTTTGGCCTGCGATTCTCGCTCTCCACCAACCGAACTCCAAATGTTTCTCGTTCGTACACAGTGGGATGGTCTCACGTGACGGGCCCTTTTGGGCCTGTTCTCTTCTCGCGGCGTTTTCATTTGACCACGTACATTCTGACCCCTTGCGCACGCTTGTTTCATCTCTTATCATCTTTGTCACTTTGCATGGTCCACGAAGACTCGCTGCTCGTGCCAGCCATGCCAGCGCTGTCTGTGACTCACGTCAGTCTAACCACACCTACCGATGCGATCAAGATCTTTACCCCTGACAAGCCTCCGTAGATGGCCGAATATCGATCGCTCAATACATACGTGCAGTCGTTTGCTATCATAGTTAAGAGTAGGAGCAGACTCAGAAACCCCAGGACTGTCTAGAACACGTGTAATCAAACATTTCGAGACAAATTGCTACACTAGCCTTCGCCTTCCCTTCGCCCTTTTTGTCCCTTGATCCAAGACATCTCTTGTCACTGAGCGCATCGTGAATTTAATCCCTTCAATGGCTCGTCTCTTCCGACTACTGATCGAAGCACCAGTCAGTCGGTATCCGGAGATAGAACTCCAGAGGATGGGTCGAGCAGTATAAAAGGCTCAAAACAACAGTTCTAGTGTGGTGGGAAATGTTGGACGGACTCTGTGCTCCAAGGTCCCTCTTCAGTACGCTCCCTGTGAGACAACTGCTTTTGTTGTGGAGAATCCTCAAGGATATGGATCTCACATCTGCCAGGATCACCTATCCACCCACCTTGATATCCAGCTTCCACCTTGCCTAAAAGGGGCGGATGGCGTACGGCCTCTCTCTGATTGTTAATCGCGACATCTAGGTCGATGCATCCATCGATAATTGCTCGCATAGTATTCATGGTCGAGGATTTGGGGATGCTCGGTATCAGGAAGCCTTTCTCGACTCTCATACCTTCTGCGCTATCCGTATGCACGCCGCTAGTCCTGGGAGCAGAGTCAAAAGTGGTTCCAGAATGCGAGACTGAACTTGGAGCGGTTAAAGTTGTCTCTTCGCTGGATTCAGCTTGTTGGTGCAACCATGAGGTAGTTGGACTAGGGGTAAGGCTTCTTGATTGGCAGCCCGATCGCGGATGCACCATCGCCTTTGTCCGTCTGAAATCATCCATGACAAAGAGGGCAAAATTCTTCAAACTCGACTTCCGAGGCGGAATGGCCAGTGTATCCTGCGTTCCACGGATTCGAATGTCCTGGACATCATAGGAAAGTTGCTCAATCCCCGCCAATATGGTCTCACTCATTTCTTCTGCACGAGGTGTATCTTTCCGGTTGTGATTGTTTTGGAAATGTTTCTTAGAGGTTGTCCCTGTTGAGCTTGATGAAGATGCTGAACCCGTTCGTGAATTTCCACAGTTGCCTGGGGCCACTGCAAATGACCTCGGTGCCATGCGCAAAGACGTCGAGAGGCCTTTTAGGCTTTGCAATTTCGGCAGGTCTCTAAAACCAAGTCTTGTTCTTGTTGGTATTGTACTGCTGTCTGCATCGGGCTCGCATATTCGAGCGTTGCGGGAATTCGAACACATCAAAGACCTCCCCCAAAATAGTGGTGGAGGATCGCGACGTGAACGCCCTAGGTCGATGCCACTATCGCTATCCACGCCATCAAAGCCGACAGTCTTGTTTTTCTGGATGACACGTCCATATCTCTTGCTTTCGAAGGCTACAGTATTTGGAGGGCACTCCTCAACCTGGGGACTGCAAGGGCGAGAGATTTGTATTGACGATGATTTTTGTTGATCGTTTCGTTGTTGTACTGCTATCTCTGGAGAAGTGGTTCTTCCGGTGATGATATCTTGATGCTCGTCTTCGATAGTGATCTCAACGTGGCTTTCGAGAATCCTCCAGTCATCATCCGATACTTCTTGGTCCTGTACTGACGCGTCCGGGACATGTGGGCTTGCTGAGAACCCAGAACCTGGATCCTCGATCTCGATCTTCACCTCGCTATCCCAAATCAGTCCTTCTCTATTGCTTGGCCTGTCGGGTTGGGCATCTCCAGCATTAATACTAGTGAGACGGGCTGGCAGGCTTCCGAGTTCTGCCAGCAGGCAGTCTTCACAGATTTGATTGAGGAATGACCTCTCAACAACTCGGTGAAATGGGCAGTCTCCAGGTTCAAAGGGCATCCCTCGTGGCCTTGAGAGTAGTCGAGAGGTTCCTGGAACCACCGCAGTCTCTTCGAGCCATTTTTCTGGAGGGCATTGTGATATTGGTGCAGGGCACGGCGTCTGAGCACTTCGGTAAGGCTGGCACAGAACCTCGTGATTGTAGAAACATCCGCATTCGCGATAACTCCAAATTTCAGTCACGCACATCTTCGCGATCAGGTACACACAGCACAATCACTAGGCTGTCAGCAAAGGCCATTCGCAGATGTGCAAACAGGTGTTCATGCAAGAAGTGAATCGTTCTCCGAGAGGATATTTAAGATAGGGTCACCTTTCCGTGATCACAAGAGGGGGTTGCGGTAGAATCTTGTGAAGCATGTCTGCCAGACCCTCCAATCTGCCACGTACGAGTTGAATATGCCAATTGTCGTGCTCCCGGCAGATTTTTCGCGCTTGTGCGACGTGGCTTCAGGGACAATCTTGAGTTAGCAGGACCGGGGGTCTAATAGGTTTGCATAACCACGGCTTCACGCATGAGTATTGGAGTTTCGCCTGGTCCGCGTCTTAGCCCTTTGGCTTTGGTCCTAGAGCCTTTTGCGAGTGTAAGAACGCTTACATTTGCTCCTGCGTAGAAATATGCTCCGTGTTCACGTTCGATGAGACTTCGAACCTCTTATGTTCTGTTTCCAATCAATCATCTGGCTCTAGCCTCGCAAAATCAATCAGACACTGATGTTCCACCATTTTGGGCATCGTCTCGTCGGAGAAAATTTCAAAGCGGCTCGTGATACCAGGCGACGTGTCGGGATGTTCTGCAGATGTCTTGTACTTCCGATACAACGCAGCCAGCAAGGTGAGCATTTCTGCGTTAGCTAGATGCATCCCGATACACATTCGTGCACCACTAGAAAAGGCCCAGAAATATCGATTTCTGAGGTCTGATTCTGGGATCAGTGTGCCGGAAGATGTGAGCCATCTTTCTGGCTTGAAGGCCAGTGGACAAGGATAGACGGTCTCGTCCCTGTGTAGACAATATGGTGACATACCCACGATGGTGCCTGCAGGAATCTCATAGCCATCGATCACCATATCGACTGGCGAAGACCGCGGCTCAAAGGTAGGCAAAGGAGCATACAGCCGCAAAGACTCTCGTACGACCGCGTTCAGGTAGGGTAAATGGGTCAAGTCCTTGGGCTCTGGAATCCCCTGGCTATCCACGGAGATGTGCGATAGCTCCTCCCTCAGCTTGATTTGGTATTTCTCGTGTTGAGGCAGCGAGAGTGCCCAGATCATGAACATGAGGGAGTCTGAAGTCGTATCAATTCCGGCTAGGAGGTGGTCGGCGCATTCGGATGCAATGTCCAAGTCAGACAGATCGGCAGCTTCTCGCACCTTGAAGAGGCGGCCAATAACTGTGCTTTCGGCAGCCTTTGCTTGCACGGCAGCCGGTGCATTTTTGAAACTGTAGAATGCCTTTAATGCATGCTGACGGATTCCCGAATATGTGAAAGGTTTCCGCATAGGCATCAGACCCGTCGAAGTCAGCAATCTTTCCAGCAGACCTGTGCGGGTCGTTATCCACTTTGTGTAAGAAGGAAAGTAAACGGTGAACCATGCCAATCTCCTACGAGCCGGGTTGAGGATGTCTTGAATCAGCTCTCGGGACTGTTTGGATCCCGATAAAGCAGTCGTTCCTCCATGATCCGGACCATACACGAATTCGGATATGGCATCAAAGGAGAAGTAATGTAAACTCGTAAAGATCTCCTTCCCGAGGCCGGGCTCTCGTTCCAAAAGTGACAGAAACCCTGTCACTTTCCTCTTGACCAGCTGTGCGGCATCAAAGCCAAGCACGCTCTGGTTTGCGTAGATGTGGCTAATCAGTTTTTTTCGTTCACGATGCTGCTTTCCTGAAGCAAACGTGAAGAGGTTTGGGCGGCCATAAACATCAAACATTTGATAGAAGGAAGTCCGCTCAAAGCCACTGCCGGCACCATATATCGTCCGCAGCGCAGACAGACTATTGAAGGAGACCTCATTCGGTCCAATTCGCACAACAGGTCCGTACTTTTGGTGTAGCTCGTTCACGGTATGTATAGAGCGTGCTTGCCGGGCATCGAAAGCCAGCCTGAATCTTGTTGCTGCATACAGCCATGGACCGGGGACTCTTCTCAGCTTCGCAGAATGTAAGAAGGAACCGGAGGCGATGCATAGCATTAAACCAAGCACAACCCAGATTCCAATGGGGGCTCCAAGTGTTGTCAATCCTGCACTTCAGCCTCAATATTGACTCTGGGGCTGGGAGCCAGGAACTTCGGTTCACTCACCTTCCGTCAACATGGTTGGTGCTCTCGCTACCCCCTTCGGTACGAAACGATGTTGCCCTTGCAGCCGAAATCAATGAAACCACTTCCATCTATTAAGAAACAGTTGAACAGCCTGACGAGCCAACAAGGTCCAAAGCTAGCGGGCTTGTCCGGGGCCAAAAGCTTCTTGTCGACGGGCGAGGGCCGCAGCATTAATGGTTTTCATTGGCCCAAATAGCCCTAGGCATGGAGCTTGAAGCGGCCGATCTTCTTTTCTATCGCAGCTATCCGACCGTGATCCTTTCCATGGGTGAGACCTGTCACGTATCCGACCTCTCGTACTCGTGCCCAGATAATTGACCGCGCAGTCCTCGCGGGGAAAGGCCAAGAAAAAGGTGCGATGGGTCTGGAAGGATGGATTTGTGCGCTCGATGCAAGCCACAATCTGTTATCTCGAATGCTGGGACTCTTTGAAACGGTCGAGAACAGTGACGCACATGTCCATATCCGCCCCCGAAGATTGCAGCGTGGCACGATCTGCAAGGCTGCTGATCTCAACACGGAAGGAGGAGGTGATAATGCTGTCTCAGCACATGCTGACAATTTCTTCTCTGAGCATGGAATGTATTTGAGTTCGGAAACCGTGGGGTGATAGAGATATCGAGCCAACTTCTCTATGGCCACGGGCACTGTCCCTGAGATAGTGACTCCAGGATCACGTCCTTCGCCTATCAGACCAGTCTCAGACCAGTCTCTCTAGGTTGCTCACACACATCTGCCGACGCTTCTCCAAGGACGAACCGGCTTGCTCCTGGTCACAATAGCGAGCGTGCCAAAATTATCTCGGTCTGTCCATCACAGCGGAACCTGCTACCAACAGTGTGGTCTTGGGCACGTGGCGACCCTGAAACTGCAGGGGAGGTAGAAGGAACCCAGTGTCAATGCAGCATCAGCAGTCTCGTGGTCGACTCGGATCTCGCTTCGAGAGGAACGTTTTCTGGAATATGCAACCTCATCGACGGTGGATTCTCGGGGTCCTTACCCCAACCAATACTCAGGCCGGTGGCCTCGATGGCAAACACGAGGGTATTCCGGTGCGACGTGGTGGCTTCTACTAGAAGGTTTCCAATTAGGCCAAGACATCCGTACACAAGCTCTTTTAGCGGGAGGAGGCAAGACTGCACAAGAAGGACTGGTGGAAGCCAGTTGTCGATCAGATTTCTGGAGAGGTTGGGTGGACGAGAATGCCTTTCAGCCGTGCTTATCGTCAGAGCCCCAACGCACTTCAACGCCTGAAGCACGATATTGCATCCCATCTGCACAAGAGACACGGGTGGCCCGATTAAGGGAGAAGGTTGGAGAGAATGGGCTCTGCCACATTCTGCGCAGGAGACACGACTCGACGAGCATGGTAGCGGCAACGGGCGTCGACGGCGGGTGGCCAAGGCAAAAACCAACTGAGGGGGGGATTTGCAGCCAAGACGCCAGAGCGCAGTCTTACATCTCGCCTTCGACTTCCCCTTCCCACTCTCCGTTATCAACAACCACTGACAGACGAGCGTTGGGTCTTGATCCTAATCCATTCCAGGGCAGTCAGCTCGAAGCCTTATCCCTGGCACTGCTACCAAAATGCCTCTGCTGCTATCACTACCTCAGATGATCCTGTCGAGTTATAAAGAGGTCGACCAGACCCTCCTCCCCGGCCATGCACCGCCCTCTCCCCCCTTCTTCCCCTCCATCTCTTCTGGCTTCTCACTACAACAAGAGGCCATCGCTTCGTGACAAGGGCCTCTTTGAACCTTTATCAACCGGAAGCCTCAGTGCCGGGTAGGCAAGAACCTTGACGTGGGTATGGCGGACAACGTCGAGTACGACCCTGAAAAGGGCATTGAACCAGTCAAAGGCCGAGGTATCGTCGATGAAAAAGGCCGCAATGCCTCCTTGACCGGACGAAAGTCGTCTGTCGTTGAGTCAATTATTGCAGCCGACTTGCTCGATGAACGATATGCCACCACTCACCGTGGCCTCAAGAGCAGACATGCTCAAATGATTGCTCTAGGTGGAACTATTGGTACTGGGTATGTTGGACTTCTGGCAATTCTCTCTCTACTGCAGAGGTCGTGGGCTGACTGATACCACCTCCAACAGTCTCTTTGTCGGTTCCGGTGCAACGCTGGCTCTCGGTGGTCCTGCCTTCATATTGGCGGCCTATGTCATCATGACCTTTCTGGTATATTGCGTCGTTACCGCCATCACCGAAGTGGCCGCCTACCTCCCCGTCCACGGTGGAACCATGTCTTATTACGGCTACCGATACGTTTCTCGCTCCATGGGCTTTGCGCTGGGTTACCTCTACTGGTACGCCCTGGGTATCCTCGTCCCGTACGAAATTACCGCTGCCGGTCTGGTCATCGACTACTGGCCCAACAATGTCAATATTGCTGTCTGGATGACAATCATGCTGGTCGTCATCATCGCTCTCAACTTCCTCCCTGTCAGATTCTATGGCGAGACGGAGTTCTGGTTCGCCGGGACCAAAGTCATCTTGATGGTTGGGCTCCTCATCCTCAGTTTCATCCTCTTCTGGGGTGGCGGACCTAGCCACGATCGTCTAGGTTTTAGATACTGGCACGATCCTGGCGCAGCACATCCCTACATCGTGGGAGGCGACACAGGCCGCTTTGTCTCCTTCTGGGAAACCTTGGTCCTGTCTGTCTTCCCCTTCACCTTTGCTCCCGAACTCTTGGTCGTGACGGGCGGGGAAATGGAATCACCACGACGCAACCTACCCCTTGCCTCCAAGCGGTATTTTTACCGCCTGGTGATCTTTTACGTCCTCAGTGTCTTGGCCATTGGTCTGACCTGCCCCAGCGATGACACCCGCTTGACTGACGGCGGGGCTGGTGCCAAATCTTCGCCATTCGTCGTCGCCGTCGCCAATGCCGGGATAGGCACCCTCCCGTCCATCGTCAACGCTGTGATTCTTATCTCGGCCTGGTCGTCCGGCAACTCCTTCCTCTATATCTCCTCACGCGCGCTTTATTCGCTTGCGGTCCAAGGCTCCGCTCCGCGAGTCTTCAAAGCCTGCAATCGATGGGGTGTCCCTTACATGGCGGTCGGCTGTTCGTCACTATTCTGCGCTCTTGCATACCTCAACGTCGCCTCCAATGGCTCTACGGTCTTCAACTGGTTTGTCAATCTCACAAACACGTGGGGTATGACGAGCTGGGTATGTTGTATGATTGTCTTTCTCCGCTTTCGAAAGGCCTGCAAGGCGCAAGGGATCGAGCCCATATATCGCAACTGGCTTCAACCTTGGGGAGCCTATATCGCCATGGTGGCATTCACAATCCTCTGCCTTATCAACGGCTTTACCGTTTTCTTCCCCAGCAAGTGGTCGGCGTCTTCATTCTTGACTGCTTACATCGGAATCCCCATCTTCTTCGTCATGTACATCGGGCATCGGATTGTGTTCTGGGGCGACAAGTGGGCGTGGGACCCGATGGAGGTGGACATGCACACGGGCTTGCAGGAGGTCATCGACGCCGAGAAGCCACTGAAGAAGAGGAAAGGACTCGCCAGGATCTGCATGATTATCGAATAGAACGCAGCGCCGTGTCGTGGAATTTTAAAGCGAGCACGTGGATAGATTGAGAACTTTGTGTGTATAGTGTATACTTGAACGACCCTTGTGCCACATTCACATTCCCTTGAGACATGTTCACTCCTTCTCTTTTCCCCCAAGATCGCCCACCCCTTTCACAGTGCAGATCATCCAGATCACTTTCTACATCGTAGAGTATATATACACAATATATAATTCGCAATCCTAACAACAGCAAAAGAGAACACCCGTGATCCTACCACACCATACGTACGTGCCTCGCAAGGATCTCGCAAATACCTCGACTAATATAACTTGAGTATTTTTGTTTCTCACCAGATCGGGAGAAGCTACATTCGTGCTAACCGTGGGTTTACCACTCACTGTATATGGGCTCATCGCGATTCTTCCGTTTTGGAAAGCCTCGGCCTTAAACTGGATTTTTCAAGCTGTGCATGAAAATTTTTGCCATGTACGTTATCCTATCAACAGTATCCATTCCTTGGGTATATAACAGAGCTCATCATCCCGAATACCCAGACCCCACGCTTGAAAGCACCAACTTCGCCCTGCGAGACCTGCCAAACCCGACTCATCTTAGTGGCATGATCAGCGAAGATCAGCGCGCTGAGATGTGAAGCAGTCATCAACATATCTTCGATACAGCTGCCACCATGACCATCGTGCTGGAGAACCCCGAGCATCAAGACCCGATCCCAACTTCTCTGCGCACCACAGCCGCCAGCCCACCAAATCCTTCCTTCTTCAACCTCTCACTAAGAAGGAGGCCCTTCTCCCACTTCTTTCCCTTGATCTGGCCCTCTATCTCCGCCATTTGGCTTGCTAGCATCTTCCGACTATCGTCAAGATTCAAAGCGATGAACTCTCCTTCATACTTTTTGAGTTTGACCAGCTGCGCTTCCAATTCTGCTATGGACGCGTCCAGCGCAGCAGCTTGAGCTTCAGTCTCGTCCGAGCATGTAACAGTCTTCGTAGGAGATGCAGTTGGGGCGGAAGACGACGGAGTGCCAAAACTGCCGTTGGAAGTGTGCTGTGGGAGGTACATGCCGTTGGTAGCAGGAGGATGTCCAAGCATCGGTGGAAGAGTATTGTTCTGCATGTTAGATGTTATACGACTCGAGCCGATCGCTGCCGAGGCAAGAGATGCAATGCCAGGCGAGCTACTCACTCGGGAATGCCTCTCATCGGTGGGACTGACCATGTCGGGGAATGTCTTCATACTCGGTAGTAGTGCGGGCCGCGTCCCGTTGACGCCTCCGAAAGGCCCATCCGTCAAAAACTCGGAGCCTTCTCTCGAAAACGCCAGCCTGCTACCGGAGAAGTCAGGTTCGGGTGTTGGTAACTCCATCTTTCTCAGCGGGGTCGCTGGTCCAGGATCTGCCGAAGTAGATATTGCCCGCTTCTTGCCTGTGATCTGGGCGACGCTGGGCAAATTTCCGGCCCCAAAGCCACTGTGGCTGGATTCTCGCCGCCCTCCACGCTTTTGATCAAATACATTGTCTGCGAAGCCCATGACCTTCCCACGAGGGTCGGCAGCTTTCACTCTTCGCTTACTCGCAGGCTTTTCGCTTTTGACGTACGCTGTCACAAAATGGCAACATCGACAGTTGCAAGTTTCTGTGCACTTGGGACAAGTCCACAGCTCCTTGTGCCGCAAAACTTCCGAGGGATACTCATCAAAATGTCGGAACAAGCCTCGATAACAGAAAAAGGCAGTACACTTGTCGCAACGCCGCCCTTTCCATTCTTGGTGATCGATCCGGCAGAGATGGCACAGTCTACTGGTGGTTGAGGTTTTGGCGCGCATCAGATCATTGACCGCCGTCCCCAAGGTCTTGCGCTTGTCGAGTGTGCGCGGCTCTTCTGGCTGGAATCCTAGAATCTCCCGAGCCCGATTGAGAACCCTCGTGCATTGTTCCGCTGACACCAGCTCTGCCCATGCGTAGGATTGGGAATGATCGCAAGATCGGCCATTGAGATAACAAAGGAGACAGAGATCGAAATCGACACATTGAGTACATCGCACGTGCCGATTCCAGATAGCCGTGCTGCAAAAGTTACAAGTCGCAATTGTCCCTTGCTGAATGGGCACCAAAGTCACTGGTGTGACAGGATCAGAGTCGATTATGGATTCGTCATGGACCATTTGACGAAACAAGCGAGAGAGGAGAGGTAGATCTGGCGGAAGCGGAAGTGGAGAGCTCCTCACTGTCTGGTTGTCCTGGACCAGAGATAGCATAGCACATGCCAGGGAGAGGCTGGTTCGAGCCACATCAGGATGGCAGAGGCGGTTGAAAGGTGCTTGGACGTATTCAAATCCCACCTCAAGTGATAGCGGATGTAGGATGTTCCAGACAAGCTTGGCCGAAAGCGTGGCAGGATTCCAGATCTGGTGGGCCGTGGCAGGAGGGAAGACGACAAGGTCGCCGACTCGTTGATCGTAGGCATACAGGGGGAAGTCGGCTTTCAAGAGCTCCTCCGACCCCAGGTTTAGCCAGTCTAAATGGGGCGACGCGCCACGAGAAGATATGAAGGCGTCATATTTCTTCTGCGAGTCAAAGTCAGTGCCAATGCACACCACAGGACGGTCGTCCGACTCGACAAGTAAGTTCAAGGCGACCGTGCTCGAGAAGCATCGATGGAACCCTGAGCTGCTCCCTTCGCTTCCAACGTAGGCCATCATGACTTCACTCCTCGCACACTGTGGCAGCCACTGGAAGAGGTCCAACCGCCCGCCCCATTGAACCTCTGTGGGCAAGATCCGACGACATTGTTCGAGCCATTCATGCGGACATTGTAAGTCTCTGGCGTAGAGGTTCTGGAATTCGGGAAATGACTGCCTGGCGCTGTCGGCAAACTTCTTGAGCGTGAACGACAGGTCCCGACCAGTACTGCAATTTCGGATGGGAATGTTTTTCTTGGTGCTCAGTTCGATCAGCCTTTCGATGCTGAAACTCGGCTGGTCGCCATTCTGAGGATCCGAGCCTGGCCAAGTGTCGAGTTTGTCAAATTCGGCAATGACAAAAGGCTGTCCTAGTTGGAGGCGTCTGGTAAGCCACTCAGAGAAGGGAAGAGGGTTGCCGTTCTGGTCTTTCTCTGCCTGTAGAGAGAGGATGCTGAAACGGGGAAACTCGACGAAGGGCTTCCCGAGCTGCAACAGCTGCTGCGCAGAACTATCTGGAGGGACAGTCAGCGAAGGAGTCTGTGGAATCATGCCGATGCCGGAGATCAGGTGACTGTCATCGCGAGAGGTACTAGAAGATGTCGCAGAGGACGAGTAGAGAGGGAGGTGTGAGATTAAAAGAACGGCGAGGAAACCTGATGAGCTTGATGTTTGCTTTCCTTATGGACAGGGTGGTGGTGGCCGAGGGCTGTACGTAAATGAAGCTGCAAGCGGAGGAGTAACGCGATGATCGAAGATGGGATGAGATGGAAATGGGATGCGATGAGCGAAGAAAGTGCGGAGGGGCAGAGGCGCTTAAGCAGATCTCCGCTAGCTCGGCCTGTTCGTTACAGCAGAACCAGGTTCCGAGGCGTGCTAGGTAAGCGGATGGCGACTTCCGTCAGGGTAGCACCGCCTGTGTCCGGCAATCATTGGCGCCCAGAAAGAGCCTAAAGATTCCCCCAGGGTTACTAAGACAGATGTTTGCCCCCCAATAGCGCCCCCATATCCCTTAGGGGCACCCGGAGGGGGTGTTTGCATAGTTGGATTCAGGGTCTTTGGGCTTTTTAGGCTCTTTCCTCTACGCCCGTCATGCTCTGAGTGTCTGGCTAGTACCCAACAAACTACTCGGACTTGGATTGAGCATTTCCATCTCCACCTGCGCACCTGCGCCTCTCTGTTCTTCACCTCCATCACCAACACCCTCATGCACCCTCCTCAGAACCAGCTCCTCGATGAAGAACAAACCAAACAGGCAGGTCAAAGCCGCCGTATCCACAATAAATCTCTGCCATGCCCTCGCTATCGACGACTTTCAGCCACTTGCCCCAACAGAATCCTTGTGCCTAGATGGCTCATCCCGAAGAGACGTCGAATCTCCGCTCCCATTTCGGGTTGGTGAGCGACACAAGCCAAACAGCCACCTTCGTAAGAGGCCGTCGAGGATCTCTTCACACCGATTACTCAATTTGTTTTTCTGTCGGTGGGGGCTGCGCCCTTAGTTGCTCGAAGGCCAATCCCTCACAGTCCCCTTCATGCACACCGTCCCATCGTTACTCACCACCCTCGTCTCTGCCTCCCTCTTTCCCACCGCCTCCTGGTTCATCATCACCCGGTAAGGCTCCCTGCCGTATACAGGGCTCGTAGCGCGATACTCGATCATCTGGGGATAATGTACACCCCGCCCTCGGACAACACTGGCCTCGTCTCGCCAAAGATCCAACATGGCGAGTAGATTCATCGGACCGTGGACGACCACGTTCCTGTGACCCTCCACATCTGTTGCCCAAGGCTTGTCGTAGTGAATTCTATGCGCGTTGAACGTCAACGCCGAGAATCGGAATAGCGTTGCTTCATCGCGACTATATTCCCGCCAGAGTTTCCCCTCGACGCTCTTGTCGAGCTCCCCCTGTGACAATTCCTTGGGCTTGGGAACCAGTGGAGCAGGTTTGGAAGGGTCGAGGGCGACCCGGAAAACCCAATTTCTCCGGTCCAGGACGCACAGTTCATCTTTCCCATTGCGGAATTCCTTCTCCACGCCCACGAGCAACATGCTCTCCCCCGTCTTGCCAATGACCTTGGGCTCGCAGCTCAAGACCTTGGTGACCTCGGTGACGGTATCACCCACCACCAAGAGCGCCTGGTTCTTTGAGCTGCGATCAGCACCGGGCCAGTGACATGATCCGCCAGCCCACATGCGTCTCGTGAAGGGAGCGTCGGGGTTGAAACTCGCGTCCGTGCCATCGAGCCCCAATATTCCCGGTAGTTGAGCTGGCGTAAAGTAGCATATGTGATAAGCTGGGGGGATCGGAGTGCCCTCGACAGGCTCCGCCTCCTCGAGCGTTTTGGTAGAGCTAGTCGGCCACAGATGAGGTCGGTTCAGAGTGAGAGAGAAGAGGCGGATCTGATTCGCATCCAGCAGCTGACGGCGCACGAACGTCTGTCCCTTGGAGAACTTGGACAGAAAAGCTTCAGTTATGGCCTTTGGGTCCGCTGGCGGTGTGCTCAGTCTCGTCCGAGACGAAGAGAAGCTTCGCGAGGTGGTTGTTCCGAGGCGGGCACCGCTGCCCGTCGCTACCGATGCGAAGCAGCAGCGAGAACACGAGCGAAAAGGGACAGTCATTGTATCCGTCCTTCTTGAGAAATACTGCGCAAGAATGCTCGAGCTTCAATTGCCAATTAGTGATCCACACCCGTGTTGTGACAATAAGTTTGTTTTCTTCAAGTTTGGTCAGGACTTCAGGAGTTGAGTTGCCGAAGAACGACAGATGAAGATTTCGGGTCCGGCTCCCCGCATAATGACCATCTCCGAGATCGGGCAGCGGCAGTCGGTCTCATACCCTGCGTTTCGAGACGCACGGTTCCGAGATTGGCCGGCCCTCATAATATCGGAGAAATCCTACAACCTGCAAAGGCTCGTGCAAGATATTGGAGTCCAGATCATATTAGTCGTATATGTATATGCGTTATTTACAGCCTCCCTGATCCGTTTTCCACCAAACTCATCTATTTATGTACCTCGGACGCCAGCAAATGCAAGATTCTCCAATAACAACAATGAAATATCGTCAGACAATCCCCTCATTACTTTCTTCACCTCTTCTCAACAAGCAGGAAATGCATGGCTATGTATGCGATGATGATGAATGCTCCTGCAAAGACGCCCAGGCCAATGACATCGTTCCACAGTGCCAGATTGTCGAACCCAAAGGCGCTGAGAATGCTAGCTCCGGGTACCTCGATGTCCAGGCCATACCGGTGGTCTTTGAGACGCAGCTTTGCGACCTCGTTTACGATTAGAGCCTCGTAGCCGTAGTGGAAGATGGATAACTGTGTCGACGGTTAGCACAACCACCACCAAGGATCATGACCGATACTTACCATCTGCAGCCACTGTGCTGCTTTTTGGATGCTATCATGGTTGAGATTGAGGAGCAAGCCAGCAAACAACAAACTGAACAGCATCACCAAGCTACCAATCAAGTTGGCGACAGCGGGATCTTTGAACACGATACCAATCGTCAAGCAGATTGCCGCCGCAGCCAAGTTAAAGAGCACCAATATTAGTATAAAGGTGAAGAAAACGCCCCACTTCGGGAGAAGTCCAGACATTGGATAGATGATGATGCCCATGATGATAGGTGGGATGAGTCGGAGCGGTACAATGTCGAAGAGCAGCTTCGCAGCATAGTAAGTGATCGGGGAGTAGTATCCATTGGCACGTTCTCGAACGAAGATCAACCGCTCTGCGCTGAAGACGTTCAAGCTTGTCAGGCCGCTGAAACCGAACAATGCCAGCAGGAAGAAGAAGAGACCTAGTCGATTTTGGAACCCGCCAATGTCATCTGTGACGCCGTAAAAGAGCCATCCTGACAATACCGCCAGCAGAATAGCAACAGCATAGTGCGTCAGCATCAGGATAGGGTTGCGATACAGGTTCCGCCAAGTCCGCCTGGATAGGATCAAAAATTGTCGTGGAAGGCTGACTCGCCGGAAGCCTTTAATCGAGCCTGTCACGGGCTCGGTCACAGCGTCTTCTCCACCGTGGCCATTTGCCGCCGATGCAGCTTGGATTGAAGCTGTGATTTCGTCGTGGATCGTCTGAGCGACATCTGAGTTCTTGAAACTGGTCACCAGAATGTCGAGGTCGGTGTTGGCGTCTGGTGGTATGTCGTCAGGATCCTCCAAAAGGGGTGGCGGGTTCGACCCATCTCTCTTCGACAGGGGTAGCCAGCTCCGCATGCTGCCAGTTGCCCTTCCCATTATAGTGTCTTCATCATCAGTCTTTGGTGTTGGCGGAGTTTCGCTCCCAGAAGCCTTCTTTCGAGTAAACAATTGCCGGTCCTGCTTTTGTTTCAGGGATATCCTCCTCTTTGGTTTTATTCGAGTCGAGGGTTCGCGTGGGCTTTCCATGCTCACGTTTGAAACACTTGCAATGGACTTCACAGCCCGCGTGCTGCTTGATTCCGTCCCCGGGATGTCTCGGTCGAGCAAATCCTTCGGAACGTCCTCGAATATGGGAGAACGTGGAATACTGGCGTGCATTGTCAGGTCCACCAGATAGTCCGCGATATTGAAACCCGGCGGACAGGAGTAACCAATATGATCAAAATATGATTGACAGCTTGAAAAGGGACCAGAGTAGACGGTTTGACCTTTGGCAAGAAGAATGAGCTGGTCGAAAAGAGCCACGATGTTGGAGCGAGGTTGATGAATGGTGAAAATGACGGTCCGGTTGTATGTTTTGGCCAACGTGACCAGACATTCAACTACGTTAAAAGCGTTGAAGGCGTCGAGTCCGCTGGTTGGCTCATCGAGGAAGAGAATACTTGGGCTTGTCACAAGCTCGCAAGCAATACCAACCCGTCGCTTTTCGCCACCGGAAATACCTCGACCATTTCCTTCCTCCGAGCCAATCACTTGGTCTTTGATGTGATAAATGCCGAGTTGCTGCATAACTTCGATAACTCGCTGCTCCTTGACAGAAATGCCCATGTCAGCTGGTAGTCGTAGGAGAGCACTGGTGGAAATGGTCTCATGAACGGTCAGAGTTGGCAAAAGGGTGTCCTCCTGGTCGACATAGCCCACCACGTTTCGGTATTCCCCGTCGAGAATCTTCTCGCCATTGACATACATATGGCCCAAGACAGTCCCACGTTTGTTTTTGCGAGCCAGAATATCGAGAAACGTAGACTTGCCTGCGCCGGACGCACCCATGATGGCTGTGAGTTGACCTGGGTGGCAATGCCAGAGATGCCAGAGAGGATTTCCTTTCCTTTCAGACCATAAGAGACGTTCTCAAATTGTAAAGACATCGGGGTGTGGTTAATCATCGATAGCGAGGCATCATTTTCACCATTTTCACCTAGTCGAATGGCTCCCCATCGCTTGAGCGCTGCTCTTCTCGAGAGGTACCACGATATGAGTGTGACGGCAACGACAAAGAGGGCGCAACCGGCGATGATTCCTGCAATCAAAGGGGTGTTGATCTCTTTGATAGGTCTTGTATATCCAGGCACCTCCGTCTCATACAGGCATTCGCCTGCCCGACACTGAAGTGAGATATACTCATCGCCGAATATCATAGATATCAAGTTGTTCATGGCCGGCTCTTCGAAACGACTGCCGTCCTTAGAGCTACCGCCATAGGTATGCTGCGAGTAGAAGGAAGCTGGGCCCTTGATCTCTTGCTCCAAGAACTCGTCGATGTTGACGGAGCCATCTTCGCCACACAAGAACCGATCTGGTATGCAAGAGCACTTTATGTTTTGACATTGATATTTTGTCGTATTGCGAACATTTGTGTCTTGATATGTGGAAGTGCAATTGTCGAGAGCACAGTAGAACGATTCCTTTTGATCAACCCAGAACTGGAAGTTGCAGGTAGCGTCTTCAGCGTTGCAGGAGAAGGTAACCTCTGGTATGCGCGGATCGATCTGGTCCAGAATGGCATTGTTGGTAACATTGCACACCTGGTAGTTTTCGTGGACCAAAGCACCTTTTTTATAACAAACCCCACCCTGGCCCAGTGGCATCATTGCGTTACATGCCTCATTGGAAGTGCACACGTTGCAGTTGATTCCCTCCCAACCATCTCTGCAGTCGCACTTATCGCCTCTTCTTGGTGATCTATTCTTGCCATCGACCAGGGAACCGCACAGCGGCTCCGCGCAGTCATCTCCCCCGAAGCCAGGAGGACACACGCATTTTCCGTTGGCACTGCTGCAGCTCGCAAATTGTAGGCATTTGAATTCGTCGTAGTGGCAGTCGAAGCATCGAGGACATGGAGGGCAACCATCGACGAGATCGAGGAAGGGATCTTGCATCAATGCCCGCGAAGTATCATTGGGATAGGCCGTCGCCAGCAATGCCGGTGCGACGAGTAATAGGGCGGCGGCAATGCCATGGAGGTTCATTGAGGATGGACTGGGCGATATCGTCCGCTGTGCAGGTGTGGAGGTGATAGACCGTGTGGCTGGTGCCTGTCAACGGAAGCTTGTCCAGTCAAGGCGGCAGAAACCTCGAGGGTAGAAAGTTAGGTAGGGCGACAGTCGGTACAAGAATGATAGGAGGGACATGCGACAGAGGATGTAGGATGGGAGTCGAAGGATATCACACCATTGCAGTTCGCCGCGGGAAGGGGAGGGATCTGAACTGGAAAGGTCCAAACGTCGCAGCACAACACAAGTTGCAACAGCACGATGCACAACTGCTGGCACGTTCCTGTACGGTACGGGCGGGGACGGGAGACCTGATACCGGGGATTGGCCTTTGAGCACAGGACCAATGGGCCGAGCTTTATCCAGTTAAGGACGGCTGTAAGCTTGCACCCAATCGTTGTAATCGTGAGCTACCGGCAGTTATTGGCACTCGTGGCATCATCCAGTCCGGGGGCTAAGACTAAGGTACCATTAGGTACCGAGTAGTCAGCTAGTCAATTAAGGTACGAGATACGAGGTCGGGGCATAGTGTTGGAGATGTCACATATGCACTTGGTCAAGGTGGGGGAGCAGTTGACTATGTACTCGGCGGATCGGTATTTCCGCGACACCGCAGTTGGAAATGAAAAGACTTCAGTCGTGCAGAGCAGTCTTTTCAGACATTTGTTCTTACGGCACCGTCATCTAATCATTCTCAATCGAGTACGCACACGGTTTGTGTCGTTCCAACAGGAAGCATGGCCGGGTTTCAGCGGCTTGAAGCCATCGAGGTAGGACTTACCAGCAGTTCGTCGAACAATGCTCTCACTGACAACGTGAACAGTGGAACGAAAAGTATCTGTCATCAGCCAAACACGACCTTTCATCATCGGCCGCCTCAAACATCTCCTTGTCTGAACTACTTGACATCTCAGAGGACAGACCGGGTTCCGAAAAGGCCCTGAAACTGCATGAAGTAAAGCTCCAAGGAAACGATACTGGCTTGGGCAGCATTCATCTACGGAAAAACCTGGCAGCCCTCTACTCTGTGCGCTCTGCGGGGGTGACCGAACACGATATTATAATTACCAACGGAGGCACTGCTGCAGACTATACAGTATTCTCCGCGTTGCTGACCTCTGGGGATCATGTCATTTGCCAACACCCTGTTGATGAACTGCTCTATAAGATACCTGCATCTCTGGGCGTGGGCGTCACTTGGTGGAACGCAGACCCAGCGAAAAAGTGGGCGGTTGATATTGACGAGTTAAAGACATTGATCAGGGACAATACAAAATTGATTGCGATCCAAAGTCCTTGTGACCCTACAGGTGCTATAGTGTCCAAACCCACTCTCGAGGCCCTCGTTGAATTGGCAGAGGAAAAGGGAATAACTATTCTGGCGGATGAGACCTACAGGCCTCTTTTCCACTCGATATTGCCATCCGACGATGATTTTCCACCCTCAACGATCAACCTGGGCTATAAGAAAGTCGTCGTGACAGGAGGGGTAAGTAAAGCATACGGTTTAGCAGGAATAAAAGCCGGGTGGATTGCCACGAAAGACAGAGCCATTCTCGAAGCCTGTAGGGGAACTAGGCGTCTTGAGTCCACAATTGCATCAACTTTAGATGAGGTGGTTGCTGCAGAGGCCCTGAATGAGAGGTGCATTCACGCGTTGTTAGCAAGAAACATCAGGTTATGCCAAACAAACCTGGGCCTGCTGCAAGGATTTGTCGAAGAGCACAACTGGTCATGTTCATGGGTCGAGCCACGAGCTGGAACAACAGTAATGCTCAAGTTCCACAAGATGGGAAAGCCCATCGACAGTGAGCAGTTTTGTTCAAAGTTACTCGAAGAGTCTGGGATCCTTCTCTGTCCCGCAAGCAAATGTTTCGGAGACAGTAGAGCTCTTCGCGGGTATGTGAGGGTCGCTTTCGGAGGCTCGACGCAGGAGGTGAAAGCTGCACTTGCGGCGTGGAGGTCATTCATGGAAGAAAGCTTCGACTCGGTACCGACACTGTCGACTCGGTCAAACAGCTAATCCAAGAGCGGCTCGAGGCAAAATAAAGTCCGATAAAAGCGCACCATGCACAAGTATCAGCGGGAAATCGAGTAGATCCATTCCAAGATTGAGAGTCAGAGATGCCTTCATCGCGTCCGTAAAATGTAACAAGATGGGTGTGCCGAACGCCGATCTCATTGTTTTCTGACCACTTCGAACAGCATGCCACTTGAGCTCCGAAGAGAGGGCTTGCTGCCGCCTGCAGCAGAAACAAATCGTATAATACACGCTAGGCTTTCATCATCTGAGGCGTTGTTAGGATATATACTTGTCAAAGCGCGGATCAAAGGAACTCACTTGTTCAAAACTTGGAAGGATGAAGAAGGAAAAGAAAACAGAGTGCGACTCGGAGACTTTTGTGCGCAGGCAGCGGTTGGAGGTTGGCGCACACGGACCATCAGCGCAGGTTCTCCAACTCAAATCCTTCTTTTGGATTGTCCACATCAATGGGTCTTTGAAAGTGCAGCAGCAGCCGATGGAGGTCCAGAGATCACTTACACGTTCAGCTCACCTCCGACGGAGCTACATTGAGATATCGAGATATATTCGTACTCGTTTGTGGTGCGCAGGCTTCCCGTCCAGCCAACGCGCCATCACCAGCCCATGTCTTTCTCAGAGACTTGCATATTCTACGTCTTCCGCCCGACGTGACCGGCAACAAGATCCAAGACTGCAGACCAGTAACGGCGATATCAGGCGATACAACTTCTCCAGTAAGACAGTGCCTCACCAGCGATTTGGCCAGCGTCTAACTGTAACAGGGATCTCTTCTTCCAAAGAAGCCAGTCAAGCCTGGAAAAAACTATGCCAGACCGACGTCGATTCATTACCGAGTACGCCTGCTCCTGATGATGACAGTCAGAACCAAGTGCAACTATATGGCTATATTACTTCTCACAGGCCTAGCAAGGGCTTCGATTTCATCCAACTGGTTGATCCACGCTTAGAGCTTGCCGTGCAAGTCATCTTCCCCCATTCTGTTTCCACTGCGAAGGTCGGAGAAAGTCCCTCGGTGGAAAGTCACATAGACGCCGAGGAGTCTAGTGAAGAAAGAGAATCAAGTGATGGAGAAGTCTCCGAAGGACAGTTGAGCATTTTCAGAGCCGCTCGTCCTCATACACCCATTCGGATCTCGGGGACCGTTGTGCCACGATTGAAACGACCCAAAAAGGTACACAAGCGGGTTCCCTCGGGAGAGTCTGCAACGCCACAAAAGAAAAAGCCAGATACTACTGTCCGAACGCTAGACCCCTATGTTGGAGACATCGACCTCATATCTCACGTGGAAATCAGAGCAGATTCTTACAAATTTCTCAATGGAGTTCCATCTGACCTCACCGCAAAATGCGATACAGTGTTTCCGCCAGAGTCGCGACACCTTCAATTCAGAACGGACTCGGACCTCCGTCGCCGCATTCGATTACGCTCGCGCCTCGCAGGAAAGATACGAGAACATATGCTAAGCAATGATTTCGATGAAATAGAGACACCTCTTTTGTTCAAGTCCACCCCAGAAGGCGCTCGGGAATTCATTGTCCCCACGAGAAAGAAGGGCTTGGCATACGCGTTACCACAAAGTCCGCAGCAATATAAACAGGTCCTCATGGCATCGGGAATCTGGAGGTACTTTCAATTTGCCAAATGTTTCCGGGATGAGGATCTGCGGGCCGACAGACAGCCCGAATTCACCCAGCTTGATCTCGAGATGGCCTTCGCCAGTAGTGCCGACGTGATGGCTGCGGTGGAAGATCTACTCATCCATGCAGTCTGGCCCAACGTGCCTGGAATCGCTCCTTTGCAAATGCCGTTGTCGACGGAGTTCGAGTTCGAATCGGTCGATCCGGAATATCGCAACCTGGCTTTTCCACAGCTCACATATACCGCTGCGATGACTCGGTTTGGTTCGGACAAGCCTGACACCCGGCTTGGGTCCGAAATTCATCGAGTGGATCATTGGCTCTCGCCCAATGTGAAGACCATGGTAACTTCGCATGACGATCCCGTCGTGGAAATGGTGAAAATTTGCATGCAGGGATGTGAACCAGCAGACAGCCAGAAATTTGTAACAACGTTTTTGGAAACGTCGCCGAAAGCGAGCTACACGAATGACAGCGCACGAATTCCCGGAGTGGCGGTCTTTGATCCCTTGAAACCGCTGCATGGATTGGCGAGCTTTGGCCATGAAGGCGCAGCCAAAGTGGAAGAAGAATTCGATCCCGAACCGGGCGACGTCCTGATTCTTTATAGCCGCGATGGGAAGCCGTTTACTGGTGGATCTACTGCTCTAGGAGACCTGCGTCGGGACATCTATCAGCACGCCATATCCGAAGGTCTAATCCCGTCACCTTCAGGATATTCTGCACTGTGGGTAACGGATTTTCCCTTGTTTTCGCCTACAGAAGACTCCGAGCCTGGACAGGGTGGGTCTGCTGGTATCTGCTCGACGCATCATCCATTCACGGCGCCTAAGCAAAATCAGGATCTATCGGTGTCCACATTCAAGAAGGATCCCTTATCCATTATCGGAGATCATTACGACCTCGTGATTAATGGGGTTGAGGTTGGTGGCGGCTCCTGTCGTATACACCGTGAATTTATGCAAGAATTCGTTCTCAGGGAGGTCCTGAAGATGGAATCTGAACGTGTGCAGGATTTTGGCCATCTACTAAGGGCGTTGCGCTCTGGCTGTCCGCCGCACGCAGGGTTTGCCCTGGGATTTGACCGGCTAATGGCCATGTTGACGAACAGTGCGACTGTACGAGATGTGATCGCGTTTCCAAAGTACGCAGACGGTGAAGACAAGTTCGCTGGGGCACCCTCACCGATAACCCAAGATCAGCTTGCGACCTATCATCTTGCTGCCGCCGATGACAAGGTTGCCCATGTAACAACTCCAAAATTGTCGCGCAAGGCGTAAAGCAGATTCCTTGAACATTTGTACAATGTCTATGTATCAATAGTTTGACCATCTGAAACAGTTAGCAAGTCTTTTGTCATATAAATAGAGCAACACAGTCTTCACTCGCCATCAGTCAATGCAAAAACCAAGGCTGAAGCCCCTAAGCTGTCACGTGACCCCATTATTTTCCTCGACACGAGAACGTCGGGCCACCCTGGCATCATAAACAAAACAGACTTCTCTCCCTCGAGTGTACTACAACCACCACCCGTGTCTTTCCAGTTCTGATTACTCCAATTTGTCAAGTCAAGTCGCATCGAATATTCACGATGGAGCAAGTCCAGGAGCTTGTCCTCAACCCTTTAAAACCCTACCTTATCCCAATCACTCACAACCTACCCGCTCCGATCAATGACCTTGCCATCAACCTCCTTGGCGAAAGCTGCCACAGCGCCCTCCTCCTTGACCTCGATTTCGCCTCCCATCCCGAATGCGTTTCCCTGGCCATATCGAAAGCCTTGGGCATTGTCATCATCACCGCGGCATCTGTCGTGAAAGTCCCCCAAATCATCAAACTCGTCAAGTCCCAATCCTCAGAGGGACTATCGTTCACAAGTTATTTGTTGGAAACAACCAGCTTCGTCATATCCCTGGCTTATAACATGCGCAATGGCTTTCCATTCAGCACATACGGCGAGACCGCACTTATCGCCATTCAAGATGTGGTGATTAGCGTGTTGATTCTGGTCTATTCGAAGAAGAGCGCGCAGGCGGGCGCCTTCCTAGCGGCTTTCGGTAGTGCCGTGTACGCGCTCATGGTCTCCGACACACTTGTTTCGAATGCACAAATGACCAGTCTGCAGGCGGGTGCTGGTGCCCTGAGCATCGCTAGCAAGCTGCCACAGATCCTCACAATCTATAGCCAGGGTGGAACAGGCCAGTTGTCTGCGTTTGCCGTCTTCAACTACCTGTTTGGCAGTCTCAGTCGAATCTACACTACAATTCAAGAAGTGGATGACAAGTTGATCTTGTACGGATTTATTGCCGGGTTTGCGTTGAACGCGGTTCTAGCAGCCCAGGTGGTCTACTATTGGAATAGTCCGACGACCGCAGGGCACGCAAAGGAGTTAGCCAAGAACGGACAGGGGGGACTCAAGGGTGTTGGACAAAAAGGGAGTGCCGCAACGGCCACTCAAGAGGCGGCTAGACTGAGTCCTGGCAAAGCCCAGGGCACTGCAAGACCGAGCAGCAGCAGCGGAAGAAGAAGAGGATGAGTAGCTTCATATGCTAAGGTGTCATCAGGCTCTCCCAGTAGCCTGGACGCAATTGAGTTGAAAGCGTCTTCCCGCGCCAGTTTTCCACACAGTCAGTGATGTCTATCATCTTTGATCCTGGACATGTTGTTGAGAAACAGAGTTTTTGCGTCTACAGCGTCATTCTTTCTAGAATCAGCCGACAAAATTTTATTGCGCTGGCCAGAAGCACCCTTCCGCCTTTTCAGGACCTATGTTGGCTGCCCAGCATCAGTGCCGTTCGGGCCACCTGAGCCTGACGATCCTTGTACTCCGTGAACTATTCCTGCTGAAGATGCGGTCTTCGCTGATCGCCGGGTGAATCAAAGGTACTTGTACTGGAGCACTAGAAGATATTATCGCCTTGACTTCGAAGCGAAGATGTGCAGTAACAAGATACCTATCCCTAGCTTGGATTACAGCCCTGGCATATAGACACTTCCACCAATCAGAGCGACCAATTCGCGGAGAGGGAGAGAGCTGTCCACGTTTGGCAGAGATGCATTGTTGGCATCGCGCATAACATCGTGGTCCATGTTTTCCTATTGGAAGGCTTTACTCGAGGTTCCAGTCTCGAATACGGCGCAACTCGCAATTATATTAATTACGCACTCGCGAAGTAACGTGCCCGCGTGGGTGTCGCAGTCACGTGGAAAGCCTGACAGGAGTGCCGAGTGCGGAGAAATATGCATGGGCTGGGCATGTTTGTGGGGTTTGTCCCAGGGACCGGCTGCGGTTATGGGTATGTGGTGATTGACACCTGCCACCGACCTCCCTCTCTACTCGACGTGTCTGAAATCCGAAACTGAGGCCTACAGGCTTTCTACGTCCCTGGTCAGTCGAGCAATCTTGAAGCCAACAGTCCATACCCTTGTCAAAGAGTCTCTCGACCGAGCATTTTGTTGCCGATAGGTGTTCGCACCATGTGCACCAGTGACGATGCAAACGGCCGCATCAGTGCATCGCGTAGGCTGCGTCCAATACATGAGAATCTTTCTTCCTGCTGATGGCTTGTGCCTAGTCTATTCCGGCCTGCAATCGCTGTCGGACGCGGAAAACACGCTGTGACACGGGTCGTCCACGCTGCGCCCCATGCGTCCGCTCAGAGTCTCCCTGCTTCTACTTCGACCCAGGTGCGAAAATCAATGTTCCTCGACAGTTTATCTGCGACCTAGAATCTCAGTTGGAGAAACTTCAACTTGAACATGACAGACTGCTTGCGGACGATTCAGTTCATGTCAGAGATGCAGAAAGCCTCCATTCGAAGACCTCCCATGATGGTGAAGGTTCGCCTGCTGAAGCGGCACAGCGCAATCGTGCCGTTTATCCCACCTTGGGAACCTCTAGCCAACATGCGCCTCGTGAACGTAGAATCGGAAGCATCCAAGCCGATTTGATCGATCTGGGAGGTGATCGAGGGGAAGCACACTATCTCGGAGACTCAAGCGGGTTACACATTGCACGAGCTGTACTGGAGACTGCTCGGCAAAACGACCCAAACTTGGATGCATTCTCTGTCCATGAGAGTCCACCACTTGCCAACGACACTTCATGTCCTACATTTAATGGGCCGGCGACTTTGCCAGGCTACGAAACCACCCAAGAGCTCACACGTATATTTTTCTCTCATTTCCAAGTTCAGTATCCGATCTTGGTCGAGGAGGAATTCTTACAAGAAGTTTTGAGTCTTTCCACCAGCCGACAGACCGGTGACCCTGGTGCTTCACGCGTGAAACCCCAATTCATGCTCACAATGGTGATTGCCATTTCTCTTTCCTGTCTCTCTAGGAGTAATTCCCACACAGCTGCTCTCGCAGAGAGTTATGCTAATAATGCACTGTTGGACCTCCCGGTAATTCTGCAAAGGAAGGACACACAAGTGTTGCAGTGTACTCTACTTTTGCTTCTCTACTCTTTGCTCACCCAGACCAAAACACCGACCTGGTATATTTCTGGACTCTGCACGAGGATGTGTGTGGACCTTGGGCTGCATAACGAAGATTCAATCCTGTCCCAGGATCCGGACTTTCAGACTGATACAAAAGATCGAGTGATCGATACAAAGAGACGTTTGTTCTGGGTCACTTATTCCTTCGACAGGACCTTGAGCACTATTCTCGGACGCCCATTTACTCTCCCCGAAAAGACAATCGATGTAGAGTACCCATGCTCGACCATATCAATCGATAAACGTGAGCAGGTGGTGCACTGGCTGCGTTTGCAGAGAATTCAGAGCCAGATGGTGCTGAAACTGTACGGACCGACAAAAACACAGCACCAAGGTAACGAGGGCGACCTCCATACCTGGGCCGGCGAAATATCCGCCAGCTTGGAAGACTGGCTGCAGACAAGTCGACGGCTGGAGAACGGCGGCCTTCAGGATTCAGACTGGTGGACTTACTGGTACTACAATACGCTCTTGTTCTTGAATCGACCATCTCCAAGCCGATATGAGTTCGACCCTAGCCAACTCGTCACTTGCCTTGCAGCGTGCAAAAATACTATCCAGCTCGCGTTCATTCGACATAATACAAAATTGACTGGCTTCACTTGGCTGGATCTCCAATATCAACTCTCAGCAGGAATCACTCTTCTGTTTGCCCTTCGGACTTGTTCGGACGTTCGTGTTGAGGCGAAGCGAGACTGGACCACAATAAAGAGCTGCTTAGTGCAATGGGAGAGTGTGCTCAATGAAATGATCAAGACGTGGCCAAAGGTCAGCCGCGCAAGGGATATTCTTGTCACTTTAGCGCAACAGACATCAGAAGTGATAGAGAGGGAGATGCGAGGTATTCCACAGTCTCGTTCCCGCAGGGCAGGCTCACAACCCTCTCAAAATTTACCGTCGGCAGCTATTGATACATGGTTGACATTGAACACTAGCAAATACGCGGCTGCCCAGCATAGGTCGGAAAGCGAATGGCGTGCTCCTAGAGCAGACTCGAATGGTATGCAATGCCTCCCAACTCTTCCAGAAGAGAGCTCAGGGGAGACCATGCGTCAACAAACTTCTGCTACGAATGATGAGACTGGCAGAGCATTTGGCACTAGAAGCTCGTTCTCAGGGCTGTCGACATCGAATACCCTATTTAACGCCAACAATCTTCTTGAGTCTGGTCACATGCAACCCGAAGAGTATCCATGGGACTGGAACAACTCATTGGAAATCCAGGACTCTTTCCAAGGGTTTGAGACTTTCGAGTACTTTGGAAACATTGGACGACTGTCATACGACGATATGGCCACCTTCGGTGACTTCGACCCCATGGAGCCTTTCCACATGGAGAGTGCCTTGAACTTTGAAGGCGATTTCGAGATGGCATAATGACAACACCTTCCCATGTTGCAACCCTCGAGATATCAGAAAGCAGTCCCGTCTGCGTGGTACGCTATCTAGCAGACTTCACATTAGTGATCTCCGAGATCAGTTCTTGCAGCTCATTGCGAGCACCATCCCGATCTCGATCTATGTCAACAAGATGCAATCCTGTCGGAGCCGAATGACGCCAGAACTGGACAACCTCGTTGGGCATGCGCGACTCCATCTCCTGAATCGTATCCTGGCTTTGTCTAATCTGCGGCCTTATAAGCAACTCTACAGCGGCCGTGCTCAACCTTTCGAATTTTTGAGCCAGAAGACGACCCTCCTCCCATCGATCTGAAAGCGATCTTAACATGAAGTTGACATCTGCAACTCCGCTCCACAGATCAAGTGACTGTAGTGAAGCCACGGTGCTGGCTTGTTCATGATTGCTTCCTGGCAGGTCGTCATCTACATCCTGAACATACCGCAATTGCCAGTAAGCATGGATGATTGCAAGGCCGACAGTGTAGACCTTTGCTGAGGCGATTTGTACATAAAAGATCTCATTTGCTTCCACCAATCCACGGTATGTCTTTGCGAAGCTGAGGGACGCATCCCACAGTTCCCGGAGGTCTTGTGGTGTCCTTTTTTGGATCGCACGACACGGCCGATAGAGGAGCATCATACCCTGCAACCACTCGCTCTTTAGCAGAATACGAGCATGTTCCGACATGGATATAGGGTTATTCCGAGCCCAATCCTGGAACTGCTCCAACAATTCAACCACCAACTCAGCAGGATTCTGCGGCCTCTCTGACATGTACAACTTTTCATATGCAAGTGATTGGAGTTTCAGGACATGATATCTTTGCCTATATCCCAAGATTTCGTCCTCGGTAGCTTCAGAGCCGATGCTGAAATTGGGCACATCCACGTGAATGACCTTGTCAGAGATTTCACAAGGGCGACCAGTGCCGAGGGAGATTGAGCGGTCAAATGAATACATGGACCAGAACAACCGACGTCTCGTCTCCAGCACACTGGCGCTTATCTGAAGGGATGAAGCACTGGGATCCTGGTGCAACCCGAGATCGACGCAGATGCGCATACCTACCCCAACCAAGTACCAGGCATTCAATTGTGACGGATTCAGAGTAGCATATTGAATGAGGAACAGGATTGCCTGTAACCCAGCTATTGTGTTCGGAAGGACTGCGTGCTCACGAAAGCGCAGGGCTGCCAGGAAGGTCTCAATCGCACTACGCGAGATCACAGAATCGACGTTGCGTGAGAGCGATGCTGTCGAGATAGCACAAACGACCAGGACAGTAAAATACGAATACCCGATGTTGGTTACTTTGTTCAGGCCATCTTCTGCCTCCTGGCCAGCTAGTCGAGGTGGGTTTTCGGCATGAGACGTGTCGTCCTGCACTGACGAGCCAGACATGGAGTCGTCATAGGCGAGCCTGAAATGTGTCCAGAAGCCCTGGACTGAGAAGAAGGGCAGGCGTGGATACACACGCGCGAAGTACTGGTTTGCCAACTTTCTGGCGGTTTCAACCCTTGGGAGGAGGGCGCGAATTTCGTCCAGCTGGTTCAGGTCGATAACTGAAGGCACAACGATTGACTCGGAGGCTGCCGCCAGGACGATGGTCGCCAGGTGCGGACCGTCAAGACAAGAAGGATCTGAAGATGAGGCAAGAATGGGCAAAGCCCCGATCTCGGATATGAGTCGGTCAATTTGCGACTTCTGGACCAGGCTGGGCCTGCCGCCCGGTTCAGAACCTATCGACGTCCATGTCAGTCACCGGGAACCTGATTATCATGGAAGTCTACAGGGCCACAGCATATACCAACGAACCTTGAATAGAAGCGGCCACCGACGATGGCATCAATCCGGCCGGACCATGTTGATCCTGCACCGGACCTCTTCGCAGAGCACTCTCTTGTTGCCTCGGGTTCCCGTCTTTATGGAGTGCAACCTGTAACCGACGAATGCGGGCCTGAAGGTAGGTAGCGTAGTCACGCTCAAACCCCTGTCCATCCTCGTTTAGCGAGCAGCTGGAGGCTCGTCCATACTTGCGGCAGCCACTACACGCAGGTAACTGCCCATCACACCGGATCTTTCGAGCTTTGCAGAACACACAGGCAGACTGCAGCTGTTTGACAGTGAGAGAAACGTGCGAAAGTGGATTGTGTGACGGGGGTGGCGATGAGCGACTGCTCGTATGGGAGTGTGCTTGCATTCTCTATGCAGCAGGTCGATCAATGTCATGAGTCAGGGGCACAGCCGATTAGGTGAGAGAAGAAGTGCCATCCATTGTGATAGTCTGAGAGTCTCCCCTCGAGCTGAAGTTCATCGAGTTCCCGTTGGAGTTTGTGAGATGCGCTCCAATGAATCCCAATCATGTGACTTGAAACTTTCGCCGTCAACCCTGCAACCCTCAGCAATGATCTCTACCCAACCCTGAAACTTTGCAAGCGATCGCTTCTTTTTCTTGCATCCTCGGCCGCTCTCGGAGACTCGCGTGGTGACACTTGAGTACCGTGGTATCCTGCCGAGAATGTAACTGACATGGTTCTAGGGAGACGGAACCGCCGATGCGGAACCGCCGAGCCCTTTCTCTCTACCCCTTCGTGAAGCTTGTGGCGGGAATGGACTCAGTAAGACACCAAATGGAGGTGCCGATTTATGATAGTGGAGCTCTAGTAGACGCTGGAACGCTCGGTGATGCGGACAAGCTTGAGAGCGGAAAGATGGAGGACATGTTGACAATATGAATATCTCGATACACTTCGCCCCAAGCATCAAGCCAGAAGCACGAAACGGGCTCTTGCGCGACTTGGAATATTGTCTACTCGTTTCTTGCTAAGCTTTACCACAGGTAAACTTGCTTCGAGCTTGCACGCACCCCAATATGGCTCCATCACGATTGTTGCCTGAGCTGGAATTGATTCGGGAACCAGCGACATCAAGCCGTGATTTCCGCCGAAAGGAGCTCAATGCTGACTTGTGTGTTTGCGGAGGCGGCCTTTCTGGTGTGTGCACCGCTGTCACGGCCGCCAGACAAGGACTTCGAGTGGTTCTACTTCAAGACAGACCAGTGTTGGGAGGAAATGCCTCGTCTGAAGTACGGCTATGGATCTTGGGGGCGACATCACATATGTTCAACAACAATCGATATGCTCGAGAGGGTGGCCTCGTTGACGAGATCCTTACCGAGAACATGTACCGGAACCCGGAGGGTAACCCGGTTATTCTCGACAGTCTGCTCCTGGACAAGGTTATCTCCGAGCCCAACATCGAACTGTTGCTCAATACCACATTGATAGGCTGTCAAAAGGATGGAGACAGAATTGAGCGTGCTCGGGCTTTCTCTTCCCAGACCTCCCTGGAATTCAATGTCAGGGCCGCTCTATTTGCAGATTGTACGGGAGACGGTGCTCTTTCGTTCCTGGCTGGGGCCCCCTTCAGAATTGGCGCAGAACTAAAGGAGGAATTTGGGGAGTTGTTTGCCCCTTCTTCCGAGTATGGTCATTTGCTTGGTCACTCAATTTATTTCTACTCGAAGGACACTGGCCGACCCGTCAAGTATGTGGCTCCTTCATATGCTCTTGTGGATATCGAGAGCGAAATCCCCAGGTACAAGACCTTCACTGTCAAAGAGATGGGCTGCCAGTTATGGTGGATTGAGTATGGAGGACGGCTGGATACGGTCCACGACACGGAAAAGATCAAGTGGGAACTGTGGCGAGTTGTATATGGGGTTTGGAACTACTTCAAGAACTCTGGGAAATTTCCACAAGCCGAGAACCTGACGCTGGAATGGGTGGGAATGATCCCAGGCAAAAGAGAGTCACGAAGGTTCATGGGCCCGTACACCATCAAGCAACAGGACATCATTGAACAACGCTATCATCCGGACGCAGTTTCTTATGGAGGATGGTCCATTGACCTGCACCCGGCGGACGGAGTCTTTTCTGAAATCGACGGCTGCACTCAGTGGCATTCAAAGGGCGTCTACCAAATCCCCCTGTCGAGTATGATTTGTTCGCAGATTCCGAACTTGTTGTATGGTGGCAGGATCATTTCAGCAACCCATGTCGCATTTGGATCGACTCGAGTCATGGCAACTTCGGGGAACAACGGGAACGCTTTGGGGATGGCAGCTGCTGTTTGCCAGAAACTCGGCGTCGATCCCGTTGCACTCTTACAGAAGGACAAGATCCAGTTACTGCAGCTCGAGTTGATGCGATCGGGGCAGTATATTCCTGGCTACAAGCTGAATGACCCGGTCGACTTTGTCAAAGGAGCTTGTCAGGTTACCGCATCTACGGAGTTCAAGCTGCACAAGCTTCCAGCAAATGGTTCGCCAAAGGTCCTGACGAGGAGTCTGGCTCAAATGTTGCCTCTCCCAAAGGGGCCAGTTCCGTCTTTCCAATTTACAGTAGAAGCTATCGAAGACACGAAGCTCACCGTGCAGCTGCGTGGATCCAAGAAACCATACAATTACACACCCGAGGTCATCCTCGGCGAAGAGACAATCCGCCTTACAAGTGGCAAGAATGACGTTCAAGTTGACTTCAAGGTTGAGAATCCGCACGATCAGTATGTCTTTCTCTGCTTGATGGAAAACGAGTCTGTCGCCGTGTCGACTACACTGGACAGGGTATCTGGAATAATGACTGTCGAACATGAATGCACACAGAGTCCACCAGCGGGAATTGGGATTGACGCTTTCGAACGATGGACTCCAGTCCGTCGACCGATGGGCCACAATATCGCGCTGACAGTGACACCTCCTGTCGAAGCATGGGCAGCTGAAAATGTACGAAACGGGGTTTCTCGCCCAACCAAGAGAGCGAACTCTTGGGTTCCTGCAGGTGGACAGGGCGAGGGTGAAGCGCAGATGTTGAGGATATATTGGGAGACGCCGGTCAAAATTGGTCGACTGGTGGTAAGCTTTGACACGGATTTCGACCATGGTTAGTACATTTTGTTAGTGATTGTTGTCGTGCGATGGCCTTGCTGAATCCTGTCTTAGCTATGGAATCTGTTCTGCGAGGACATCCGGAAAGCCGTATCCCTTTCTGTGTACGATCCTGGCGGGTGGTCGACCTCGCCCACCTCGACGCCGATGGTCAACCATCTACCCTCTATCGAGAAGACGACAACCATGTCACACGCCGCGAGATTGCTTTTGTGGAAGACGGGGCCAACGCTGGGCCTCTGACGAGCGCCATTGGGGTCGAAATCCTTGCTCTGAATGGAGGTGAGAACGTTCATGGTGGCATATTTGAGGTCCGTGCGTATGAGAATTGAATATGCGCTTGAAGGAGATCATACGGCTGGTCCATGTTGTACACAAGGTGATGGGGAGATAGGAGTGGATGTATTGTCGCTAGAGATACGGAAATACAACAGTGCCAGTTCTTTCTGTGAAGTCGCTTCTCCATCTTTTGTATTCCTGTCTATTTCTGCAGCTGAGTCGTATGAACCCGACACGGCGGCGTCATCTTCAACGCCCACATCTTGACCTGCCATTCCAACGACTTGCTCCCGCAGAAAAGAATCGTTGGAGCACCCGCCGTGTTGGCTAAGAGAGCATCTTTCGTAGTTTCTCCCTTTTCATGTCCTCCATCCTCTGCCACCGCCGCCGAAGATAGATCGTCTATCGTCATTCGTCCAAAAGTGAAGGACAGTGTCGCCGCCGATGGTCCTGATCTGCGAACCCGTGCCGCGATGTCGTCGCACTTTGGCCCAAGAGACACCACCGACTTCTGTTCGAACGCTTCGGCCCCGCTTGTGAGGAAGATGCGCATTGTCGTCCACTGGCAAGGATCGAGTAGACCCTGTTGCAGGAGATGGGACACGAGGTCGATGTCATCGGCGTGCAGAGACCACAGGAGGGCCCGTCTCATTCTGGTTCTCGTGTCGTCGCGGTCACAAGGGCTCAAGGGGGATGGGAGGAAAGCGCATATTCCTATCCCACCGGCGACGCAGACTAGACCGGAGGGGGGAGGAGGAGGAGGAGACAAGGTACAAGTACTGAGATGTCCAGGGGTGAAACCCCCACCGACACCGACGACTTGGATAGTCAGACTGCGAAATCGCGGAACACCAAGCAACCCCGTCACACTGCCGTTACGGGTGATGAAGACAACCGCCTCATCGCCAGCCTCCTGCTCATCTCCATACTCATGCTCGTCGTCCCGTCCAGATCTCGTTTTCCGACACGGAGGATTACATGGCGTCACTCGGATCCTCCGCCGTTCATCGTCCAGAGCCCTCTCGCCACCGATCAAATCCAGGCCTGCGGGGAGCTGGAGTTCGAGATACTGCGACGGACGCCATGAGAACTGGCCTTGGTCCTGTGGGAGGTGGTGGAAAGTGTGTTGCGATATTGTCGGAGTCAGAGGTCGCGTCGAGTGGTGAGTCAGGACGGCGTTACTAAAGGAACCCATTGAGAATGGCGAGAATGTCGTCTGCTCTCGCTCATCTCTGACTTACTCTTATCTGTCAAACAACAAATGAGCATTCTCGGCTGTATCGACATTCTCGCTCTTGGCCTTCTGCTGTTCTGATGGATGCCTCTGGATTCATCAGCTGCCTCATCAACCTCTGGCGTCTGTCACTCCACCATCTCAGACGGTTATGGCAGAGCAACTACAAGTCCAGGTGAGAGAGACGGAGCCTCCGACTCGTCGCCAATCCTTCTAGCTCGAGCGCTAGGCACCTCCGTCTTGGAAGCGTGAGCCATTCTCCTCCACAAAAACAGCGCTTGGGCTCGCTTCCCCACAATCCGCTCGACTCGACACGGGGATGGCGCCTGCTAACGTGTGGGAGACACCATTCGTGGTCCATTCCGATGCGAGCGTCGTCTTCTGCTCTCCTCTCGTCGTCCAGTAAACGAGCAGGAAGTGCCGAAGAGGAGAGGAAGCGAGAAAGGCTGGGAGGAAAGGGGACATGTTTGCTGATCGCTACATAAAACCCCCACCGTCTGTCTTCTTTGCATTGAGAGCAGACCGGGTTCAGTGATTGTCGAGGGTTGCTTCACCAGCCGCTGAACATACAGTGTGCCGACGCCTCATTCATTCTGGTCGCTGAGCATTGTTACAAAGGGTATTCTCCCTCACCAACATCTCCTCGGTTCCCAGCCAGGTTCTCGAGAATCATGGAGGCAACGACGACACCTCCGTCGCCCACGGCGAACTGGCGACTCTACTTGGCCGCGGCGTGGATGTCCCTCGGAGCCATATTTTGGGGGTGAGCGTCTATTTCTGAGCCTTGCCTTTCTGGTTTGCAATGCTTTGCTTGTCAAGATGCCGGACGTGCTAGGCTGACTGGTAGATGGCTCAAGCTATGACATTGGCATCATTTCAACCATATACGTCGCCCCCGGTTTCATCTCGTCACTGCACCACCCGTCGTCGAGCGAGACAGGACTGATTACGGCGATTTACTATGCTGGTATGTGACTTGTACTGTTTCCCGAATGATCTTGTCGTCCATCCTTTGCAATGTGTGTCTTCCAGGAGAAAAGCCGCTAATATGCCTGATGGCCCTAGGCTCTTGGACTGGCTACGCCTTCATCGCGGGCCCTGTTAACGAGAAATGCGGCCGTCGCTGGACCGGCTTCTGGGGTGTCTCAATCCTCTGCGTAGGAGCAGCCCTCCAAGCCGGCGCCGTGCACCTTTCCATGATGATTATCGGACGCATCATTGCGGGCCTCGGCACCAGTCTGGTCGCCTGCGCTGTGCCGTTGTATCTCAGCGAGATCAGTCCCGCGAGGACGCGAGGAGCCTTTGTCGCGTGCAACCAGATCGGCATCGTCGCCGGAATCAGCGTCGCGTTCTGGATAGGCTACGGCTTCAGCCACTGGACCACGGGCAGAGGAGTCGATCTTCAGTGGCGGTTGAGTGTCATCATGCAGTTTGTCCCTGCGGTGCTCTATCTCGCTCTGATACCCTTTTTTCCTGAGAGGTAAGGAGTCCTATGACACCGCGAAACTCGACCGTCCCCTAGGACTGCGAAGTACTTTGACTAACATCTTCCAACAGCCCTCGATGGCTCATGGAGCAAGATCGAGTCGACGACGCTGCCAAAGCCCTCGCTGCCCTGCGCGGGCACTCGTCGAACGTGGTGTCGATCCAATCCGAGCTCGATGAAATCCACGCCAACATCCTCTGGCACAAGACGCACTCTGTCAAATCCGCGCGGGTGCTCTTCACCGACCGGCCGCTGTTCGCACGGCTCTGGCGCGCATGGACGTTGAATTTCCTGCAGCAGATGAGCGGCGCCTCGGGGATCCGCTACTACTTGCCGTCAAATTTCAGTGCGGCCGGGACGTCCAAGGAGCTGAGTCTTCTGGCAAGCGGCATCGACGGCACGGTTCAGGTCGCATGTACAATCGTCGGGCTGTTGCTGATCGATCGTATCGGGAGGCGGTGGGCGCTGTCATCCAGCGCGGCGATTATGGCGTTCAGTTTGATGGTGAGTTTTGGCCGGGCATTCCTCGATCATATCTCCTTTTCTGGGATCTTGATTTGCTGTTTTTGTCGGATGTCGTCCAGAATGCCTATGCTGACAGCGCGGTGATGAATGCATAGATCAACGGCGCATTGCAGACGGCGTATCCGAACCAGATCAACAGTGCGGCCAACTACTGCAACATCTTTTTCATCTTCTTCTTCACTCTGGGCTACTCGATCGGCTCGGGTCCCGTAACCTGGATCTATTCGTCCGAGGTATGCCCATGCTCTCTCTTTCCCTGTCATTTATCTGACTACACAACCAACCAAAGAGGGTGGATATGATATGATATCCTAGCCTATCCTAGCCTATCCTAGCCTATCCTACCCTGTCCCCTCAACCCCCTATCTACAGCTCCCTCTTTCTCCCAGCGCCTGCCCTCCCTCAGAACTAATACAAAATCTCCCCTCAGATCTTCCCCGCCAACGTCCGCGCCTCGGGCCTCGGAATCGCCGCGTCCGGCCAATCCATCGGCGCCATCATCGTCGGCCAAGTCTGGCCCGTCGCGGTGCAAAACATCGGCGCCCGAACGTACTTCATCTTCATGGCCTTCAACCTCGTGTGCCTGGCGCTGGTGGTGCTCGCGTGTCCCGAGACGGCCAAGAAGTCGCTCGAGGAGATTGACTCGCATTTCGGGCGGATGAATGTGTTGGACGAGCGGGATCTGGGTGTGGGTGACAAGGAGATGGAGAAGGGGAGGGTAGGGTACGCAGAGACGGTCGAGGTCGCGGAGGCGGTGGGGGGGAAGAAGTGAGAAAGGATGTGAGAACCTAGTCTTCACAGGGGCTGACTCGCGTTTGCGGATGAAGGGGTCCCTTATTGAGCTCCTCGATCCTTGCCTTGGGAGTGAGTTTGTACGTACGTGACATTCAGTGAATCCAGGACACCGACAAACTTTGTTGGACATTTACCCTCTCCTGTGAGCTGTATTGCTATAATACTCTTGACATGAATCCGTGCTCAGCCGAGTTTCCTTCCTCCCTCCCTCTCTCCCTCGTACCCTTCCCTTTCGGCTACAATATCCGCACAGACAGCTGGCTGCATGGGTAGCTATGTAGCTATGTAGGTAGCATTGGTAGAGAAGATGGAAGAAGCAGCGGGCCAGCTCATTCGATTGGTGATAGATACCATGCATCGTGTGTTTATGTTATGTTGTATCATATTAAATCACCTAGTACTTAATACCTAGTACCTAGTCAACCGACCCAATACCCTTCTTGTAGCAAGTAAATAAAGTCAGTAATATGCGGTGGGTGGAAAAAGGACTTTAGCTTAGGTATGTATATGTATATATATCCAAAGAAAACCACACCCAAGCCCTTTCTTTTAGCCCTGGTGCCGTTGTGGCGGGCCTTCGTACTTTACAAAGTACATACGAGCCGCAAATTATCTTTCCTTGGCTAAATCCCAAAACCCTGGATCCTTGTTAGAGAAGGTCATCCATTCCAGTTCCCCAGGTAATGCCTCTCAATCTGCGCCACGATCGCCTCCGAGTCTTGTTCACGCTGCTGCTGCTGCTGCGTGGGGCTTAGAGGTGTCGGGTCCGACAAGGACCGGGCGGGCGGTTGTGGTTCAAAGGGCCGTGTCTCGGGTATTCTTGGTACAGGAGCCGTGAGAGGAGGTTGTGAAGGGGGAGGAGCGGGTGGTGGTGGTAGCGGATGAGAAGAAGCTGACACTGAAGCTGGACCTGGGAGCGGAAGTGGCTCGATCGCGTCCGGGTCAGGGTCTGGACTAGGCGGGGTCTGACCTTTTACGTTTGTCGACGACTCGTTCTTGTTGTTACGGGCATCTCCTCCTGGGACGCCAGAATCGATATTTTGGCTCTTGTTGTTGTTGTTGCCGTCGTCCCTCCTCCTGTAGTATTCCATGTCTCTCCCCAGCCCGCCAGAGGGCAGAAGGACAGACTCTTTGCGCGAGGCATCCACCCCTGCATTATCCCGCGCGTCGGTGGCCGTGATCTCGGTGCTCACAAAGGAACCATGCTTGACGGCCCCAGATCTCGGCGGCGTCGGCCCACTGGCGTCGGGGGACTCTTCATCCGGGGCGGGAAAGCTGCTGGGCGCGATGCCGTGCTTGATCAGGGCGAGCAGCTGGTTCAGCACGATGAACTCGAGCTTCAACTTGACGGCGTAGCAGAACGGGTGGATGACCACCTTGAGGGTGAACATGTCGTTGCAGTCGACCGTGATGAGGACAATGTCGAAGACGATGGCTACGGCCTGGGCGGTGATGAGCAGCTGCATGACGCGGTGGGTCTGGCGCGAGTAGATGTCCTTGAGAAAGTCGCGCGTGCACCAGATGTACATGAGCGAGATGATGGTCTCCTGGACGCTGAACCACACCACCTGGATCCGCTCCATGACCTTCATGGGCATGTACCAGACACCGGGGTGCGGGGAGGAGATGCCAAAGTCAAAAATGATGATGGGCGTGTGCAGGATGATGGCGTCGGTGACGATCATGGCGAGGACGGCGCGGCGAATGCGCCGGTCGTGCACCACGAGATTGAGCCGCGAATACAGCACGAGGGAGAAGCCGGTGACGTTGCCGACCCAGCCGATCTTGAAGATGATGCTCGAGATGATCCAGTTGCTCTCGTTGAAGAGCTTGAGGATGACGCCCAGGACGTGCAGCGCCACGCCCCATGTGCAGACCAGGAGGGACCAGAAATAGAGACCCTTGTGCCGCCGGAAGGTGAAAAACACCTGCAACGTCAACTCGACCGTCATCCAGATCGACACGGCACAGAACCCGGCCACCAGACAGTATACGGTTGGGTTCCATGGGATGGCCACCGGCTCGAGGGCCGGGTGTAGACTCCACTGGTCAGCACTCAGGGTCAGTAGATGCTTCACCCGGAAAGACGTCGCCTGGGAAGTGGTAGACAAGGACGGATAAAAACCCACATCGTATTGTGCCAGCGGGACAAAGTGACATGCCGACATATCTCAGCTCGAGGACGGAGTGGGTGTTTGTTATTGGGATTGGGATTCCATTGGGTCTCGCCAGCCTCAGATTGCGTCGTAAAAGCTCGTGAAGCTCGTGAAGCCTTGCGCCAGCCTCTGTCTAGTTCCCCTGGTGTGATTCTTGGACCTTTTCCCCTTTCTTGTTCAACACCGCACGGTCCGCGGGAGACTGTCCCAAGCCCTGCTGAGAGACTCGTTAAAGCAGCCAACGAAATCAAGAGGAACAAGCGATAGGACCGGCGACGAGCGACGATTGGGGACTTGTGACTGGTCGAGTCTCATTCAGGCCTCTTGTAGTGGTCTTTTTCGAGCTTTGTCAATATTGCAATTGGAAATCAAATCAAAGGCTCGGATGAGAAAGCCAGTGGCCGGTCCCGTCACCAGTTTTGGAGGAGTTTCTCTCTCCTCGCTGCGAGCTGGTGGTGCTGCATTGACGCTGCAGACGACCCAGTCCAAGGCCCAATCGCTCCATGGCCTGCCTTGCCTGCCTGCATTTGCCTGCAACGGCCGACGGCGGTTCTAGGCGATCGATATACGAGGGGCATTGAGGTCGTCTCGGGGGTCATAGGCCAGGCGTTGAGATGCGCACCAATGCCATGACGAAGAAATGTTTCTCGGCAGATGAGCGTTTGGTTGGGCAACGATCTTTGACAGGTCAGGGCGTTTCTGGTGGCTGGTTATTAGTGGTCAGTAGAATGAACAGTTTGGGCTGAACTGGACAAGACAAGCAGAAGCGGAAAGGCGGAACAAGGGACACAAATGTGAAATGACACTGCATATTTGTTGTCGTTGTCGTCGATGTCGACGTCGCTGTCATTGTCACAGTCAGTCCCTCACAATATTCGAGGCCACCCACTACTCGCTACAGCCACGAGTCAGGATCTCAACCATGTCGCCAACCACACTACGAGAATCTCCAGCAACTTGAGCCGAAGAAAATCTCGGAGCTGATCTGACTGATGAGGATGAGGAATCATGGGATGCGTCGGAGGCTAAAAGCTCCTCGGCGCTCCATAGCGCGTCATGATATGCAAACAATATCGACGGAAATCCATAGTGGCAATCTCAGAAAAAAAAAATATAACAAGTAATAATAGTCGCGTGTCACGACTCTGCGCGCGCGTCTACGAGTTAACTCGTTCGTACATTAGTCTGCCTTATTATTGTGGGGGAACGACAAAGAGAGGATTTGCTTGGGAAGGGGGCCAAATTGGCATCTTGGTTGTACGAGGGATCGAAAACAAATGCTGTATGTTGTTATTCCGAGTAGATGGAACGGGGGAGCATATTGATAGTCACAGGAGAAACGAGGAGATGGAAAGAGACGAGCTGAGTTTCATCAGATCTGAAATTATATTGAACTCCATATACCAACCTACCGAGTGTTGACCACCAGCAAATACCGCTGATGGATCTGGACTTTGCAACACTGGCTCGGCTGTCTCAGCGTCATCTCCGGCAAACGCGTGCCCTTGTGCCTTGTTGCTTGGGATCCTTTTTTGCTTCTTTTTTTCTCCCTTCTCCATCTCTTACATCGCGTGCATACTTGGTACATGGGTCCCCGTGTCGTGTCGTGGAGTCAGGAGCTCAGCCATAACCGTTGTCAGGTGGTACTTAGGTGGTCCTCGTCCTCGTAGACACCGCTGAGGAGATGCTTCGGTCTAAAAACCCACGGGCCCTTCCTTCTAGTCTCCTGCTGATGTCAATAAGTGGGTAAAGTATCACCAAGAGGAAACGGTCAAGGAGGGGGGTGGAGGGCTCATGCGTCTTGAGTTACACGGATCTGTAACCGCTGGAATAAGACTGCATCAGAACTCTGTAACAAAGCGAGGGAAACTCACTGTTTTGCAGATCTGGACCAGAGGTATAATGTCGAGACAGGGGTCCTTGTGCGAGTCAAAAAGGGTGCAGCAGCTTTCCCTCAGATCGACTCGCTTGACGGAGATGAGGGTTTGCCAGAAACGAACAACCCGATGGTGCCGCCTCTAAGATTATCCCTGTTGTAGGTAGGATGGTTTGCACATGGAAGGTTTGGAACCATTTGGAGTGGCTGGAAGAGCTTCCGATACATGTCGACCACTCACAGTGCTTGATGTCCAGCAACTTGTCGAGATAGGGAACGGAGCACGGAGTACCCTCGTACCCTTGTAGATCTCTGGATCTCTAGGCACGACAGGGGGACAACTCAAAGCTAATTGACCCATCTACCCATTTCTCGTATCCCTGTCGTCCACAAGTAGCACAATCCTGGGGTCACTTTGGAATCGGTGATGCAAGGCAACAGAGGACGAACAACCACAGAGTGGTGCAGCATCAAAGCTGTGCTCACCATCTGCTTCAGGTCGTTTGAGCTGGGCTGGTCCTTGCGGCGAGAGCTAGCCACCATCATGGAAGTCTTCTCCTAGCGAAAGACGAGAAACTCCGGATATCCAGGGCCATGCAGAATCATCTCACGTCAATCACGAAGATCGCGCAACAGCAATTCCCGCGTGTTGGCTCGCAGAGCAAAAAATTGTCTGGGAGTAGTCCCCTCGTACTGCAGTAGTGACAATTCGCTCGCAGCTTGCCGGTCAGGCTTGGACCCCGAGTAGCTGGTCAAGACTTTTGTGGGCTCCGTCAGGCTTGCATTAGCCAGGTTCGAAAACAAGAACCTGACGGCGACATGGACCAATGGACGCGCCTTGACGCGCCCTCCTCAAACCGCCAGCCGCGCGACCAGAGTGGATGTGCTGTATGGTTTTACATACATAGGAGACCAAAAAAAGGCAAAAGGATGGCAAACACCGTAAAGAGCTCGGGTTGTAAGTACTCGGTAATGGGCCTGTACTTCGTACTTGTCACGGGTAACGACCAAAACAACAATGGGTTGACGGGTGATCGGCTCAATACAACAAAATGTCGGTTGTCGATCTGATGATACATACGAGTAGCAATTTGTCTGAGCTGTACTGCCCATCAGGAGCTCTAACAGGAAGTAAAAGGAAATTTGTTGGTGTCAATGATAGGAGGTGTATTGGATTGAAGTGAAGTGAAGTGAAGTGACAGGAGTCTCGCGAGCCTCAGATGAAAGGAGGAGGTGGTCGTAGTGGTGGTGTTGTGTCTACCGAGTATTGCGTGAGTACCGAGTACCTGTTCAAAGGCACCTACGAGTCAACCTGGGCATGCCTAGATATCTTGGGTTAGGGAGGCGTTAACGGGGGTGCTACCCCAGGCATTGAGAGTACTCGGTATAGTGACATAGTTAAGCCATGGTAATGCCTATCCCTCCCCGGGCCCTCTCGCTAGTGGCGATACTAGCCTGGAAACATGTTTGCCAGAGACCAGGACAAAGTTTCGGGGACCACTGGCCGTGGATAGAGGGCTGAACAAATAAACAGCTGCCACAATAGCGGTCACAGGCTGGCCCGGTGCCCTGCGTGCCCTGTCAAGCCTGTTTTCCCTCAATGAATAGTTACGGAATCGTCGTAGGAAGTAATGAACCGTACGCCATGGCTTGCGGCTGGGCTGGTCGCCGTTTCTGGAGAGCCAGAACCCGCATAATTGGAGCTTTTGCTTCCCTGGCTGGCTGTCGCGCAATCCGCCAACCCGCACAAGCTGCAACCCTCAACTTTTGCCCACCTCGCTGCCGTCCCTGATTCCCTGGTTGTTCTGCTGTCGACCCCTGCAAGTCGTGTCTGGGGCCGCGCCCACGCCCAATCGCTGCTGTCAGGGCCAACCATCTCGTACACTCCATTGACTCCACTCTGACTTCCTCATCTCAAGACTTCGACGGGCCTCCTGTTCCTTTTTCTCCTCGTCCACCACCGTCCTTTCTCTCAAAATCCTCAATCCCATGAGGCCTTGACCTCGTCCTCTTTTTATCCTCTCCTTCCCCTCCTCCTCTCGTCGTTGGACCTTCGGATACATCACGACTCGCCTGTGTATCTCTCATGTCCTCGACTCTCCTCCCACGCAACCAGCTCTGACCACTGTTCCTCCTGAGCCTTGCTCGAGCTGCACCACCCACACCCTGCACTGCTCTTGAAACCTGCACTCGTTTACGCAGAACGTTCTGGATAGCGTTCTGCATTGGGTCTTCTGGGCACACAAAAGACCCTTCATCTCATCCAAGAGGTAAGGACCTTTCTTTGCAGTGGCTGGCTCAGACAATGGGGCAAGAGTGAGATGCAGCCGTTCCAGAGGTCTAGAAATAAAACAACCCCAACGACACCAGGTCCCGTGGCGGGACAGCCTCTCTCCTCTCCACTCAGGCCATTGGACATATCAACAGTTCCAGCATACACTCACCGTTTCCCCTGGCTCCTCACGGGTCTCCTCCTGTCCCTCGTATGCTCTCTCGGCGCCTCCCCTCACCCACCTTGATATAAAGGAGAAGATCTCAACATGAGTTGGCGGTGCCCTGTGCAGGTGAAATCAAGAGGAGGACCTAAACAATCTCAAAGTGTGCTGGACGATCTTGTCAGAAGGGATGCAGTACCTCGTCGAGCCTCCTTGACCAGATGCTCAGAAAGGAGATTGAGCCCCTATAGCTCGACAGTCCTCTTGCCATGAAAGGAGAGACAGATGGCCCAAACGACGCTCCAGGGAAGAGGAATTCGACCTGGTGTTGCCCTTGATCATCTATACCTTGGACTTCGGTGGACTCCCTGAGCGACACATGCAATCACTGCTTCGACTGGCTGGACCCATGACCTTGTTGACCCTTTTTCTGCCACGCCCCCACATTTTCAACGCAGCCTGGGAAGTGTTCGCTGACCAGATATTCTCAAGCAGATTTGCGTCTCCCTTAGCAGAACGAGGTCACCACAGTCTAGAATAGCCAACGTGCTTTTCAGATACCGAGGTCGGTGCTCTTTTCTCCATTCCTTCAATCAGCGGACTGACTTCATTTTAGATTTCCCAGTGCAAAAATCCCGTCTCCTCTGGCGGCCTCCTCAACCCGCATTCCAGTCCAAGGCCCCAATCACACCCCGGCGGAGTCGTTCATTCGACCTTTGCTGAACCTACGCACGAGCAGTCAATCTACTTGGCATACCAATCCTTGGCCAGATGAAGAGCATTCGTGTTGATCCCTAGTAACAAGGATTTCGAAATCGCCGTGCCCTTTCTCCCTTTCGGTATGTCCTAGCACCTCACTTACCTATCACCGGCCTGCTAACCACACCACGCACGCTCCAGCTTCCCAAGTCTAGAAAAGACACTTTTAAACTCCCTTGGTTCCTGGCCACCTCCAGCCTCGCGAGCAACATTTGATTGCGTCCGATCATTTCACTCCTTTCAAAGCTTTTCCCAACTACACGACTGTCACTCACTTTTTATCCGTCGTTAATCTTCACCCCTCGAGCAATCTCGATATCTCACCTCTGCTCTGCCTCACTTCCAATTGATAATTCATCCGCCATTTCACCAATCTTGTAATCATGGCTTTCAACAACAGAATCTCATCCTTCGGCTCTAACGACAGTGGCTACGAGAGTGGCATCGTCGAGGTCTTTGACGAACCCCGCCGCCCAGTCATTAAGAACCCAAACCATGACAAAGAAATTGCCAGACATCGTCAGCACCTGATGGCGTCGGAGATGTCGAGAAGAGATGCAGATGAATACCAGCAAGACATGCTTGAGCATATGCTTAAAGTGGACGTGAGTAACGTTGGTCATTGACACGTGAGTTTAGACTGACACTTTAATTCAAGGCTGAGACCATGCCCGACGTCGACGCAATCGATATCCAAACCGAAATCCAATGGTACATGCGCCCCTACCTCCTCGATTTCTTAGTCGAGGCCCATACAGCTTTCCAGCTCCTACCCGAGACTCTCTTTCTTACAATCAACCTCCTCGATCGCTACTGTTCGAAACGTGTCGTCTACAAGCGTCACTATCAGCTTGTTGGCTGTGCTGCACTGCTCATCGCGGCAAAGTATGGAGATAAGAAAGAGAAGGTTCCGACAATCAAAGAGCTAAAGTCCATGTGCTGTTCGCTGTATGACGACGACATGTTCTTGCAAATGGAGTGGCATGTTTTGTCTACCCTTGGTTGGGCCATTGGACATCCTACTGTCGACGCCTTTATGCGGTTGGCCGTCAAGGACAACGTCTACGACCCCGAGACAGAAAGTTTGACCCTCTACATCCTAGAGATTGCCCTCTACCACCGAGACTTTGTGTCCAAGCAGTCACACACCCTTGCCCTTTCGGCTCTAGTGCTAGCTCGCCACATCCTCGGTCGACCTCAAGCTCGCCCCAATGAGTTTGGTGCTCACTTCTGCAGCACCACCGTGATGGAGTTGCTACAAAAAGTTCAAGAGCCTTCGGGCATTTTGGCACGCAAGTATGCCTCGGTGCGCTACTCTGGTGTTTCTCGAGTCTTGACCAACTTCCTGGCTCAAAAGGCTGCCATGTCGGCCTCCCGAGCTCCGTTGACTCCGACTTACGATCTCAGCCCTCCCTCCGCTATCACCAAACCCGCAGGCTCTGAATACTTTCAAACTTATGCCACACCTCAAAAGCCTCAGTTCCCGTCATTGGTCCAGCATGGTCTGTACACACCTCCTATCACTCCTGAGGGTGACATGTTCGGCGTGACACAGAAGACCTTCAACGCCCCTAATCAATGTGCACCTCCTACACCAACTCCCACCACTGTGGACCAACAATTTACCTCACATTATCCGACTTCGACTCAGCAATGGAGCCGCGAAGCATACTGAATGTCCATTGATTTGAGCGAGGCTCACTACGCTCAAGAAGATAGAATGATCCTCTCAGCTTTTCGCTTCGACCGCGTCATACTGTTCTGTTAGCACACACAGAAGTGTTTCTACTACCGTCAGAATTGTGAGATTAGTTTTTGTGCATTGCAAGCGTTCTTGTCATGTTTCCGAGCATCGATATCCTCTATCAAAATTGGGGGGGAAAGAAATAACAGCGAAATCACTCTTTAATACCGGGGACCGACCTAGGGAGAGAGAAAGAGATCGATGTCAAATGGTGATTCCCTTCTTGAGCAGAGGTCTTGAGAGGTAGGAAGTTTCGGGTCTGTCAATGGGATGGGCGCCGGAAACCAAAACGATCAGTTATTGTGAGATTGGATTATCAACATGCTTAGTGCTGGAGCTCATGGAGCATTGAATGGTTATGGAAACTGGGCCCAAAGGGAACTCGAGTCAAATAAAAAAAAGGAAACTGCCTTGGTTTGGCTGTGGACTTTTATTGTAAACCTCATGGAGGAAATGATTGACTTGACATCCTTGAATTTTTAAGTGCGGAATGCAAAGAGTCGGAAAGGATTTAGAATTTCCTTTTGGCATACCGAGTATTTGTGACTGCACCGTGCTATTTGACCACTGACCATCTCTTTACCTTTCCTCTTTGGCTCTGTCACTGTCCACAAGGGCAAGAATGGGAGCCGTGACGGTGACGAATATCGTGATACCTGATTGATAAGCTCTTCCCCCCGAACAGCCCCGTGTCGAACCGATTTCATGATAGCCAGTATTATGTACCTCCTTTTTGGTGGGTGATCCTCAAAACACTTGTTTTCCCTTGTTCATCTGTCCCATATCATAGTCACCAACAGCTTCTACCTCACTTTGGAGTATCCAGCACAGATGACATGGCCAACTGAGCGTCTTTTCGCCCGATGTGTCAAGAGTTCTCGGCATCCGTGGCGTGTTTGGTGGATGTCCATACGCCAGTGAACAGACACAGGCGATGCAGCTGTCCGTAGTCGGCATTTGTGTGTTTGTGTGCTTGCGCCTACCTACAACCATTGTCCCAGGATCTGCTGCACCAGGCCCGGATCCAAGTCTGCGCGTTCCAATTCGGCTCTCTGCAACTCGGCGGGATCCAGGTTGCCGATCGTGCCGTGCACATCGTGTAAATGGCGATAGCACTCGAGTTCAACTGTGAACCTCTCCAGGCATAACCAGCAAAGGTGCGTGCCACAACCCTGGCAGACCATGTGGTTACAGCCTCCTTCCTTGTACATTGCTGTCCCACAGGCTGGGCAGTCTTTGATGTTGTTTTGTTTTTTGAACCGCTCCGTCTCGCGAGATGCCGTGCTCTCGTCGCGGGCCTGTTGACAAGTGAGTCCGTCGTGACTCAGTTTTCGGCATTTGGCGCAGATCGATGTCAAGCAGTTGACGCATGTAAACACACTGGCTTCGTCCGAGACTTTGTAGATGGTCGGGCAGTCAGGCGTCGGGCAGTACTGCATCTTATCGGGTTGGGATCTTATGTGCGCGCCAATGGATGCCTCCAAGACTGCTTCGAACTTGTCGTGGCGGAGAATTTCCTTGAGCTCTTTCAAAGAAACAACTTGACCACAGTGACTGCTGTTCCCGAAACACACGATTGGGACCTTGTGATGTTTCACCTCTTCGCATAGACCTTCAAAGCAACCGCGACAGTAGGTATGGCCACAGTGGATTTTGACAGGATCCTCAACAGTCGAGAAACAGCAGGGACATTCCTCATTATCATCGGCTTGGTGGACTTCTGCGTCCTTGAAAGTACGGTCGAAAAGGAGAGACCTGACCAGTTCTGTCTCACGAGGACTACCTTGAAATATTATGGCTGGCGGTTTTCGCTGTATGTCCATTATTGCATTGTTCCTGCCAAATTTCCTGACCAAGCGGCGGAAACCTCCAGACAATGCCGCTTTGAAGAGATTCCCTTCTAGAGTTATCAGATGAATTGATGAGTGACAGTTGAGAAGTAGGATGATTGTGCGGCGGGCTTCTTCGAATAGAGACTCCAAACCGTACAGCTGAAGTTGTTGCTTTCGCAAGTCCCGATAAATAAAGATCTTGCCGTCTTGAGAGATAGATTTAAAGCATGACAAGGCTTCGTCTTTGGCAAAGAAGTCATGCCACAAAGCCGAGCCGCGATCGTCAAGCACAACTGTGCCAGTCAACATCTCTCCGAGTTTCGATTTGACACGCGCCACATCTTGTGGTTTTGGCCCATAGATTCTCAACATGACAAGCTTGACCTCGCGGTGGACATGTGCAGAAATGCTGACCTGGCCCTTGTTGTTGGATTGGAGTTCCTCCAATTTATCCTTGAGGACGGAGTGAAGGTCGCGGAGGACTGGGACTGCCACAGCGGCAACTGTTTCGACAAATAATCTCGACCCTAGGTCTGGGACATTGGTTTGTGCGAGGGCGACCACATCTCGGGCGTCAGACGGGGATTCAAAACACGCAAATGCCTTCATGCGAGAGCCAGACGCAGTCGCCTCGACGTTGAACGACCGTAGCTTGCGGCCAGTCTGCATCAGGTGCCCTTCGACCCAGTCCACAGCTTCCTGTTGGGTTTTTTGTGAAGTCGGCTTCCCAAACACGATATCGTCTGGCTCAACGCCTCTGAGATGCTCCTGTAGATCCTTCTTCGTGGTTTCGACGGAGACATTGTTTAATTGCACCGACCAGATCGACTTTGGCCGCCCATTCCGCTTGGATGGAGGTTGTATCTTGCTTGTAACCTGACGGCCTTGAAGCTTTCTTTCAAATCTCTTACTGGCGTTTGTTGCCCAACGACTGCTTCGGTAGTGGAGCCACACGATTCTTGAAGGGTTGTACCATGAACAGAGAACGGTCGAGACTTGTACTTTCGTGGTCGGTGGATGTCCACGTACACCAGTGTCGTCTGATGGGAACTTCACATCGAGGATCTGAGTCCCTTCGCCGATGCGGACGCGGGCTCCCTTGAAAAACCTCTCTATTTGAGAGATGCCGTTGGCTAAAGACAAATCGTGCGTGTGCTATATAACCAGATTAGCTCACCGGATCCTGAGTATCGAACTGTCGAGTCAAATGACTTACAGTCCCAGCAGCCACCTGGCTCAGACTGTTGTCCGAGTTCGCAGGGTGGGGGTAACGGCAGTCAGAGCCGTTTCGACACGCTCCCCGGGCGTAAAACCTGCAAAGAGGCTTGGGCGGCGTTGGAGTGTCGGCGCCCGCGGAGGCGCGACGATGAGGGAGAGGTTGCGTGTGGTCGAAGCGGCAATCTGTGCCGCGGGCACAATTGCCCCTGGCAAAGAACCTGCAGGGCGTCATGACACAACCGTTAGAGAGAGAGACAAGAAGGTGACAAGGACGCGAGGAATGAAAGACGAGTCTTCACTTACCGCTAAAAGCAGAATCACTATTGATTAACCTCTCAGACCATTCAGGCAACTGTATCGATTTCGAGGGTTTGCAACCAAGTGGGCGTCAGACTCAGTCGCAGGATGGATGATTGTAGACCATCATCACCATTATCGAGACAACACTCTCTTGTCACAGACGGCCTCCCTGTTGCTGATGTGCCTTGTGCCATTTTGGCACTATGAAGTTGTCACGCATCAATACAATGCCATGACTTTTGTTAACAGGGGCGTGCATCCGATATCCATCGGAACTCAAGCTGTAGAAGACGAGATGACAAGAATGTCCTGCCTTTGTATGATTCTTACGTTCGTCCTACTGTCACCAAGTCGCTTGTCTTCAAGAAAGAAGAAGCGAAAAGCAGCTGACGTGGGTGGCTTTGCTCAACAATCTTAGTCTAGGGCACCTCTCACAATCGGCCCTTTTTCACCACGCCCTTTTATCGTTTCTCCCTGCCTCAACCATACCCTAGCCGCGGCGGTAATATCGAGACACAAGCAGGAAAATAGCCGAATATTTATGCGGATGCAAGAGCGAGATCTACCGCCAATGTCTCGATTGCAGACAAGGCACGAGAAGGGACAACACCACCACAGCACAAGCAGACTGAGCGATGAAGTTGGGGGATCTCACCAACTAGTGCCCGACCAGGTAAAGCACGATGGGGCACAAAGAGTCATGTTCTCACGGAGTATTTCCCCAGCTACGTCAACAATATGCATGGACAAGCCCCGTCGCGGGATGGTGGATGATGGCCTCTCTGCTGTGGTCCTCGCATGCCGAGTATCCAGCCTATCTCGCATCTCACAGGCTCGTCGCTAGGGACTTCCCCATGTTCTCCTCGCATCCACCCTTGCTTCAGGCGGGGTCGCTCCAGAGTGGTGGGGACAACATCAGCGTGCATGGACAACAGAAGATCGAGGTCACCACCAAACTCTCGCCAACCGTCAACCAACGATGATGCGCTGATATACGAAACCCAGGTCATTTTGGGCCTGAGGTCAAGCACCAGCGCTCTCTTACGGAGTTTCTTGTGTCTGTCATGGCCTGATGCCTGCCACCCCCCACCTCGTAATCCCCAGCTCTTCCTTTGGGTTCCGACGGTCCTGGTCAAAATGTATAGAATGGCCTTGTGCGGTCCCCTGGTCTAACCTATCCTCGTCTTTCCACAACACTTTCTTGTCAAAATCAATCCTTTGGACAAGCTGACTGCGGTCTTCTCCTGACTGACCATGACTCGAGCAGCAGATCCCTACTACAACCGCAAGCCTGTTCCTGGTAAGGCTGTGTTGGAATGATGCCTCTTGTTCGATGCTAACTGCGGGCGCTTGTGCAGATGAACTGGTCAAGGATGTCGGCCTGACTGGGCTGACACCAGAAGAAGAGTACTGGAACCGTGAAAAGAAGTTCACTGCACATGGAGCAGATGTACGACGTTTCAGCAACAGTCTCAAGGGGGGTATTGAGCCTCTTAGCGATCCTTACTATGGTCGAAAGCCGGTCAGCAGTCTGTCACTCCACACGTCCCCAACCTCGCGGGCGGTGTAAGCTAACAAGTGGAAACAGAAGCCGAGATCGCCAATGTAGGCTTCACTGGCTTGAGCCCCGAAGAGGAATACTGGAACCGCGAACGCAAGTATAGCGCCACAGGTGTCGACGTCAGAAAGTTCAGCAGCAGCAAAAAGGGCGGATTGTCACCCCAAGATGACCCATACTACGGTCGCCGACGTGTCTCAGGTATGAGCCTTTCTCTATAATGCTTCTACAATCGGCACCCGTTTGATCAATTCCCCTAACCATTCTCTAAACACCAGCCGCCGAGATCGCCAATGTCGCCCCTCTTGACGCCCACATGACTCCCGCCGAACAATACGAGGTCCGCGAGCGAAAGCAATCCCTCTTCCAGCTCTCCTCCGACCCGTTTGATATTATGGCCAACCGCAACCGCCAGTCCATCTCAGGAGCGACCACAGGTGCCTCTGCCGCCGCAACGAGGCGCCGTAGCTCAGCCGTCGCGCCAGACGCCGCAGCCGCCGCTTCTCACAGCGGCTATCACGGCGAGAAGCTAGCGCCGATCGAGAGCCGGCCTGAGGGGCCACCTGCAACCAGCAACATCGAGGCGGGCAGTGGACATACCTCGGATACACTGAGCAGGGACTCGATCGACCCTGCGGAAGGGAGCCACGCGCGGACCTACGACGCCGTGACGGCGGGACACAATCACCCTGTTGATCCAGATAGCGTTGCGCCGCACGAATTGCGATGAATGGATTGGATGGGTTCCAAAAAGAGTTGGAAAACTGACAACACTGTCTTCTGATTGAGGCGAAGCAAGTCGTTACCACCAGCGAAGGTCGATGGGGTCGGGATGGGGATGGTGATGGTGATGGTGATGGCAAAGATGATACCCTTTGGGACGAGATAATCTGCGATGCCAGCGATTGGGCTGTGAGTTGTAATTACTGCCAATGTGTCCTGTCCTGTCCTGCCCTGTCATGTACGTTTGTTCTTTTCCTTAGTCGTCTAAATCTTCATAAAGAACATTTTCCTTTTGTCTACTACTGCCACTGCCACTGCCTTTGCTTCTGCTACTGCTTCATTGCACATCATCACAGGATTTTCTTCTGGCATGATGTAGAAACAAAGTCTCGGTCATAATTTCGTAATTTACACTTCGTAGTTCATAGTGAGGAAGTGAGTCGAATCCGAATCCGCATCCGAATCATATCTTCAAATACGAGACATCTCACCCAGACAGACACATGTGAAATCAACCCCCTTGTCATTGTTCTTCTCTCACAAGTGTCCTCTATAGATTGTGGGCGGAAAATCTTCTACCTGTGATTCTTCGAGACATTCAGTCCTGTCAGTCTGAATGTATGGCCCCTGTTCGCGCTGGGAAACTCATCCACGCCCTGTTGGCCGTGATCCCGCCATCGTGCGCCAGTCCGCGAAATCATACTGAGCCGACCGTCATGCTCTTCAAACACCATCCGTGCCCTTCATACTTGTACATGGTCCTACACATCGAAAGGGTCTCCAATGCCGCCACGTGGGCATGTCCGGAACCCTGCCTTGGGAAGGACGGATCGACCACATCCCAATGGCGTAGAGCTCACTAAGTGTGCACCAAGAGGGAGCGATGTTGACGCAGCGCTCCCCAGCATCGCACTGCCTGATCGTAGAAGAACCTGATCGTCAAGACCACACAGACGAGCATCCAATAAGCAACCACTTCAAACGGCGTTCCTAATGCCCGAAATCCCCGGTACAAGGTTTTCCTCACCCACGGCCTCCTGGGAGGACACCATGTCAGGTCCTTCTCTAGACACAAGGGACAATATACAGGACAGTGGATGCGGTCCTTTTCCCGATAGTAGCAGTGACAACAGAAGAAGCCGCTGCTGTCTTCCTCGGGCGAATAGCACCAGTGTCGAACCAAATGTGCATATTTCCCCCTTTTGCCGAGGGCATTCCAGTCATCCTCAGATATTCCAAGCCCATTGCGGAACCTGGGGCTTTTTGCCCTGCGCAGTCTCACCCAAAAGTATTCATACGACCGCGGGAGGATCTTGGAACATCGGTAACAGTAGCGGAATTTGTCCTTGGGCACCCAGCCGTGCGCGAGTCGTACATAGAGGGTAGGCAAATGAGGAAGGATAAAGCTGTATCGCTGATCGTGGAAGCGCAGCCAGTCTGAGCGCGTGACATTTAGGGTAGGGAGGGCTGAGTACAGCAGGGCTTTGCAGGACAGTCCGAGACAGACGCGGTCAACAGGATGAAGATACGTAGCAATGTCGAGGATGATCTCGTGTGGGAGACTGGTAATGTTTGTCTTTCTCCGAGAGGAGTGTGCAGAGGAGACACTCGTTACCGTGATATTGGCGTGTTTTCTGTCTTCGATGGTTTCTTTCCGCTCGCTATCGGCTAGGCCAGATGTCAAGTCGAGCTCCACGACGCATTCAGATTAGTATGTGCTCTTCCGCAACAGAAAAGGTCTATCAGAAGATACCTTTGGAGGAACGCTGAAGAAGACGAGACGGTCTGCTGCAGGACAACTGTTCCAGAGTTTAGCTGCCTGCTGAGCTTTGTATGACCGAAGCATTATATCTCTGATCAACCTCTCTCTGGCAGGAATCTGTGATGGCAGAAAATGTCGCCTGCAAGTGCAAAGAGGAAATTGAGATGTGATGAAAGAGGCTGAAGAGTGAAGCCTTGTGAGTCGTGGTCGATGGCTTCTGTCCTTTTCTTTTTACAGGACTTGGTAGATAAGGCTGAGCAGAACCAAGCATGGGCGCATCTGCCTGGACCGTGGTCGGTTCAACACCATGATGCAGTGAGGGAGCAACAAGCAAGAAGAAAAGCAAAGCCGCACCTATCGGGATGGAGCTCGTATGCCTGGCATTGAAAACGTGGCAGATGACATCCCCTCTCTAGATTGGCTCGCCGGCTGTAGGCGCGTGTTTCTTCCCAATGGGATGTGCGGAACAGGGCGGACAACGGTTTTGGGACGGGGCGCAAGATGAAGGTGGATGCAACTAACGACTAAAAGTCCGTGGATTCTGGGTGCATGCAGGGAAAATACAGCTTGATGAGCCGGTGGACTGGAGACTTTGGTCGATTGAAAAAAAAAAAACGAGGGTAACAGACTTGGGCGTGGAAACACATCCATCCCTCACAGCCTCGAACAAGACCCCGCAAGCCCGCTAAGCTTCTGACTGGGCATTCTGGGTTGAGAGATGCGGTCAGGCTGATCAGTTTTGAGCTGTGCCAATCACCGAGAGGGAGAGCTTGGAAGCTCCATTGTAAGCTTCACATGTCGGAGGATGAAGGCACAGAAAGCGAGTGGTACAGAGTGGTGAGAGCGTTGGGCGCAGGCAGAAGCGGGGGCATCTCAGCTCATATTAACTGGGCAGCCTGGGGCGCAGCTGATCATTGTGGCTGCAGACCGCAACCCCGCCTTTGCTTGTGCTCTTTATTTCCTTATTCGACACATCGATGACGTTAAAAGATGTAGTTAGTAAGACACTAACCGGGTGGTAGGTCTTTAGGTTACAAGCTAATTATTTGCGGCACTGGCGCCTGCTAACATTACCTGCTGTGCTCTGGCGCAGTTACAACCCCTTTCCGAAACGATCATAATCCTGTTCATGCAGACCGTACTCCTGTATCCCATCCCTCACGGCTTCGTTGCTTCTGTAGAGAGAGCTCTTCATGTGCTGGTAGTCGACCTGGGGCTCGACCCAGCTGCCGTCGACTCCGTTTCCAAACACGATCGAACTCCATTTGTGGCTTAGATTCTCACTCATCTGAGTGAAACCGTCCACGGTGCCCTTGTTCATCAAATATTCCAGCACTGCATTGTCGGCGTCTCCTTCGGCATCGTAATACCAAATTGATTTGGCCGTCTCGAGGCAACGGGCCACCGGCCAATTGCGGTATTCGATATGGCTGTGCTCCTGTCGGGCTGGGTTGTCCTCCCACCGGGCGACTTCAAACCTGCCCGCTCGGTTGCGCTTTTCACGATCCTCCGGTCGCGCCAAGGTATACATTGACCCGGATTGGAGGCTGAGTTGTTGCTTGATCCATGCTTTCGGCATCCGTCTCTGTTCAAACAGAGTCACGGCTTCCGACACGTCGATGGCGCCGCGGGCTACCTCGCTAATGACCTGGCCCAGGAATGCTCCGTCTTCAATAGCTGTTCCCGCACCTTGGGCCATATGGTTCTGCATTGCATGAACTGCATCGCCTATCATGACAATGTTCTTGGCTTTGTTGGACCAGGACGGCATTCGAGGTGTTTGCAGCAAAGGCCAGCGTTTGGTATATTTGACCAGACGCAGGAGCTTCTGGACGAATGGATGGAAGTTGGTATAGAACCTGTCACGGACATGGTCAGCCATGTTGAGATGGGGGCTATACCTCTCTACCCGTAGAAGTCTTCGATGTTGATGTCTTCCATTTTGGTCACATAGTCTTTGGACTCGGCTGCGGTCACGACATTCAGCTCTTTTCCTCCGCAAGTAGGATAGGTCAGCACATATCTGTCCTTTCTGTAAGCTTTTCAACTCTGCAGCTCCAAGCAGTCATGTTTCACACCCTTTTGGTCCGACCCAAGTGTCCAATCTGTTACCGACGAATAGTTTTGCCTCGGGAATTTCTCTGTAGATCAAAGAGAATGGTAGCACGCCTCGATAGGCACATAGCTTGTTAGGCGGATATGGCATGACGCCAGGATAGAGATATTGTCTGACGGTAGATCTGAGGCCATCCGCGCCGACCAAGAGGTCAAACTCGTACGTCTGTCCAGAGGATGTGACGACCATCACAGGGGACGAGCTATCGTCGATGTGTTCCACTCTCGCTTGAATGATCAACTTGACGCCATGTTCCGAGGCCGACTGGGCGAGTCCCGTGTAGAGATGGTCGCGACGGACCACCCACCAGGGAAAGCCGGCTTGCCTCGCGACCTGTTTCGGATCAGTGCGTCCGATCAAGCGCAGTTCGCTCCCACAGTCCCAAGTGTTGAGTTCTTCCGGCTCGACCAGGTCATTCTCAATGATCTTGTCGACACCCCAGCGGATCAGTTGACGGGATACGTTGGGATGCAGCTGAATGCCAGCGCCAATCTCGCCTATGTCGACACCCTGCTCGAGGATCGTGACGTTACATCCACTGCGGGCAATGGCAATGGCAGCGGCCAGGCCACCGATGCCGGCGCCAACAATTCCCACTCGAATCAGTGGCATCTTGGTTGTCTGAGAACGGCCGTGATGTTGACAATACCACTTCCTGACCGGGGCCTGCGGGTATCAGGGAACAGGTAGAGGGTCTGCGACCGTCGCATCCTGTGTCGACCGGTGAAATGCGCTATCATCGTCGTGAGGGACATCCATGGAGATGCATGATGAGTTGGGGTCACCACGTCGTAACTCCTCCAAATACTGCGACTAGTTTTGAGGTGGTCTCCCCCACAGAAATAACATCTGCCGACTGGTTGCGGATGGACGTGGGAACGAGAGCATGGGTGGACTACCAATGCCGGATCATTCGAGCCTGCTTGCGTAAGACGACGCCCTGAGGGACCAAAGGGAGCTGGGGAAGAGTTTTGCGCAGTTTCTCCGTCCTTTATCATCAAGGAAGCATTACCACATCTTTGCAGATGACTAGCCGGCCAGGTACTGATACGTCGACGGGCAAAGTTCAGGAAGTGAAGAGGCTCTTGGACGGGGAGAAAGTATATGACAATTCCTCCGAGAATATTCGCTTACATACATGACTTGTCGGCTTTTCCAACACTTTATCTGCGGCGCCATTGTTCACTCATCACCTCGAGTTCATCCTGGGAAGAGAAGTACACCCTCGTACGGTTCCCTTAGTGACTCCCATACCATCAATGGACACTTGATCGGTAAATACTGCATTCGCAGTTACTACTGAAGAGGTTCTCAATTCGGTTTCGCAAACCTCCAGCATGCTCAACTCGAGCGCCAATAAAGGACTCTAGTACCAAAGAGCTTAAATTCAACTTCAGGTGCCATCTTGACAGGTCCCCAATCGAGACACGAAACTGGCATGGCAGATGTACATCTTATACATTGCCAATTCGCACAGTGGTCGATCCAACAAAGACACGCTCCATATTCGGGGAAATGAAAGAGAAGCCTCGGAGCATTTCCTTTAACTCGCTCACAGCAACAAGACGCGTTGCACGCTGGCTATATTTATGCTGTGTCAGCTAGATTTTGTCTCTGGCAACTGCGCTGCGATTTCAGGAAAGATGAACTCGATGTTCGAAAGAAGCAGATACAAATTGTCTTCAAGGCGGTTGAATGGTTTACGAAGCAACAGTCCCAGTCCCCTACACAAGGAAAGACGAGAAGCTGGTAAGTCAACCCCCAAGCTTACGCCTGGAGCCAGACTTTGAAGGTACACTGAAATTTGATAGGTTATGGCAGCGCTGGACACATGCTACTCATCATATTTAGTAGAAGTCCTGATTTGGCGTAAACCATCGCGCTTCAACCGCGGATCGCAAATTTATGCATGCATGCCAACACACAGCAAAGAATATAACTCGAAGGCTGCATATGGGAAGTAATTTGCTGACTCACTTAGGCATGCCTTCAACAGATGTGTGATCGGCAGGTTGGTTTAATCGTGGGCGCTCACCGCGGACGTCGACATGCAGACATTTATATAGCTCGTGGGACTCAATGTGTTGCTCAAGGACGCGTTCACCAAGTGCCCTGTTATGTTTTTGGCGTTAAGGTCGACTTTGTCAGGATCAAATTGGGCATGGCAATTTCATTTCCCGTTTAAATGTGGGCAATCACTCATTCGAAAGTTCAAACGCCCAATGTTTACACGCGCTGTCGCCTGTTGACTCGCCAAAAACATGCAAAATGCGGTGGTGGAAAACAGATTCGGTGCGGGTGATCACCCTACCAGCAGCCCGATCCGCCCCGACTTCAGTAGCGACACGTGGCTGGCTGGCGATCGTGGCCCGAACGATTTCGACACAGCTCAGCCACAGTTCACGAATAGAGAAGAAGCAACGACAACAAATAATAATAGACACCTCAGACAAGGGATAGTGACGAAGAAATTGCATGGTTCAGGGGAACTTTTGAGTTGTTTGCTTCCGTTTCGGGACGTTATGGACGTCCAAGTGGAGTTGATATGTCATCTTGATTGGCCTAGCTGGCGCCAAGCAATAACTAAGCTCCACCATCACGAGGCTATCTGTGCCTCCTTTGCCTCCTTTTCGACGCTTGCTTGGACTATTCCTTTTTACCTTTTCTCCGACCCATTCCCACACAAATTCCATCACGTCGGTAGAAAGCCTCGCTTGCTCCCACACTGACGACTGGACTCGAGATCGGTTTCTAAATTGGATGCGGAGCTGTTCCCACAATACCCATCCAAAATCGATCAACGGCTTTTGAGGCCTCCACAGCCTTTGATTTCAGATGAAGCAGACGCTTCCTAAGCACCAGACAGACTGAATGTGCCGTCGTCCGACCTGTTCGCGGGAGCCTGAATCCTCCTTGTAAGGATCCTTGCATGTTCAATATGCCGGATCGAGTGGCTTGCCTGAGAGGCGTTACATCTCCTTGAGACCTTGATCTCGCTAACCAATTCGGTGAGTCAATTTACAGCCAACGTGCCACATCCGAAGCGCCTTGTGGCAATTGCGCATTACAAGCGTTGTGGGTGGAACCTTGGATGGCCCCCAAATCTAGATGCTAGCCATGGCGTCGCCTGGTTCGGAGCATCTATAGAAAACCTATTGTGCCTACTTGTCCTTGTCTCCCTTCTCCTTTGTTGCGTGTGCTTTGTGTCGCCAGTCCATTCCTTATCTCACGTTCGCGTGTCACTCGTTTACCACTATGCCGTCCTCATCACTCCTTCTGAGGTCGAGCACCACACTCGTTTCTGCTTTGTTGTTGCTTTCTTCGTCTGCTTTTGCTGATACTTCAACCTACTATGCACTGGACACGGAATATTCGGGCTCAAATTTCTTCGATGGGTTCAACTTTTTTGCGGTTCGCGGGATGCCATCCGCTATAGAGTCTTATTGCTGACGAGTGCTCAGGACGCCGATCCGACCCATGGCTTCGTCACGTACGTTCCCCGAGGATCATGTTGCGATGTCGAAGATTGACTCTGGACAGTTATGTTGATGAGGGTACTGCCCGGGCAAACAACTTGATCTCTTCGAATGGCGGGTCGGTACAAATGAAAGTTGACAGCCAGAACCCATACAATGGCAACGTGGCGTACTCGGGTATCAACGGTGTCGGACGGCCGAGTGTCAGGATTGAAAGCGTCAAGTCGTGGACACATGGTCTCTTTATCGCCGACATCAAACACATGCCTACCACGACAGATGGCTCGGGCTGCGGTGTCTGGCCAGCATTCTGGACTCTCGGTTCTGGCACATGGCCCTATAGTGAGTCTTGTCCATTGCTTCGTCTGGGCGCTCGTCCCGTGGGAGTTCCAGGATGGACGAACGGCCTCGTCGTTTTTCAAGGATGGGGATACTAACGTGGTTCTACCTCAGACGGAGAAGTCGACATTATCGAAGGCGCCAACAACCAAAACACCGTGCTCACCGCGGCCCACGTTGCTGGCACCTGCGTTATTTCTCAAAGTCCCTTGGAAATGACCGGTACTTCGAACGGTGTCAACTGTCAGTACGACGTCAACACGGGCGCCAATGCCCAAGGTTGTGGTGCTTTCGACACCCACTCCAACAGCTACGGACCGGGCTTCAACTCCAACCGAGGTGGTGTCTATGCGATGGAGTGGAAATCGGACGCCATCAAGATCTGGTTCTTCCCCCGAAACTCCATCCCTTCGGACATCGCGTCTGGAAGTCCTGACCCTTCTGGTTGGGGATTGCCGGCCTCCATCTTCAACGGCCCAGGCTGCGATATCGATGCCAACTTTGAGGATCACAGGATCATCTTTGACACCACCTTCTGCGGCGACTGGGCCGACGCGACCTGGTCCAGCGGTGGTTGTGCAGCCAGAACGGGCGTGAGTCAGTGCTCCGTCTTTGTTGGCAGCAACCCTGCGCAGTTCAGGGAGGCATATTGGGATGTCAACTCTGTCAAGATTTATCAATCCCGACCCGTCACCACGACAACTTCAACTTCGACCACAACCTCGACTTCGACCTCGACAACTTCAACTACGACGACAACCACAACTACACTGGTCACCACGACATCGGCACCGTCATCGACACCGTCATCATCATCGACCACGACCTCGACTACCACCACCACAACCACAACCACGCCGGTCACTTCAACGAGCCCCGTGTCCACCCAGTCAAGCAGCACATCGGCACCGTCAACCGGTGGCCCTGTCATTGACACCACCAGCTCGACGTTGACGACCACCCAGTCAAGCAGCACATCGGCACCGTCAACCGGTGGCCCTGTCATTGACACCACCAGCTCGACGTTGACGACCACCCAGTCCAGCAGCACATCGGCACCCACAACCGGTGGGCCTGTCATCGACACGACCAGCTCAACCGTAACGACCACCTCGCCGTATGTGCCCACCACAACCCCCAGCAGCTCCACCAGCCTTCCAGAGACAAGCACCACGTCGCAATCCGTTACGGGAGGACCTTTCTTCCCCAGCAGCAGCACCACCAGCAGTAGTAGCAGTAGTAGCACCCATTACGGCGGAGGGCCAGCGACGACGTCCGAGCCTTCCACCGCCACTACTACGACCTGGGCAGACTGGTCCGGCCCGAGCTCCAGCCCCGTGAGCTTCAGCACGCCCGCTTCATCGAGCTCGTCCACATTCCAGTGGCAAGACTGGACCACATCGAGCAGCAAGCCTTTCGATCCGGCGACGACAACGTCAGCAACGACCTGGGGCGACTGGAGTGACTCGGACTCGATCGTGACCGTGACAATTACCAGTAAGTCTCTAGTCTCTAGTCTCTCTCTCTCTCTCTCTCTAAAAGCACCGCTCCCTTATTTCTTTGATGTCGCCCAAGATCCCACAGACTTCGATAGAAAACTGACTCTCTTTCGTGCCTTGTCGCAGAAACATGGACGGAACCGTGCTCTACAGGCTATACCACCAAGACCACCACCATCACGACCACGCACTGCGGCTGCACCGAGACCCCCGTGCCCACGGCGTGCATGACGACCGTGACCTTCACGCCGTCTGCCGGCTGGCCATTCAGCAAGCCGATCGTCGCGACCGTGCCGTGCGCAGCTCCAGCTGGAAACACCTCGCCGGCCGTCGTGCCGACCTCGACCGCTCCAGCTCCAGGACCGAGCGGATCCTGGGGCTGGGGTAGTGGCAGCGGCAGCGACAGCGGCAGCGGCAAACCCGTGTCGCCTGTCTCGACGGACACAGGCAGCGCGTGGGTGAGCCCGAGCGTGACCCTCGCGACCACCTTGACCGTCGCGCCCGTGCAGTCTTCGTCTGCGCCCGTGTCCGCGTCCCCATCAGCGTGGGTCGCCGCGGCCAGCAACTCTGCCACGCCGGTCACGCCAGTCGCCCCCGCGAGCACCAGCCCCTGGGTGGCGCAGTACACCGGTGCAGCGGGCCGCACGACACTGAACGGCCTTGCCATGCTCTCGGCCATCGCGGTCGCACTGATCGGCGTGTTTGCTCTGTAAAAGAGCGGACGGTGTTTTGCGATCGGCGAGATTTGGGACAAGGCAGTGGAGTGAGTGGGTAAAGAGACAGACAGTGAGCTGTTCAAAGATGGGACTTTGTCAATGATTCGAGATGGATAGACCGACCGATGCGTGGACAACGTTGAAAAGATGAAGTGAGGGGAGAAGATTGCATAGTATTCATCTATTTCCCCTGTGTATCTCGGAAACAGGCCTTTTTCTGCTCTCTCCTACCTCTTTTCTCACAGTCAACATATATCTATCTATGCCTCTTCCTACATATCTACATATCTACATACTGTATCTACCCGAATGAATCACTGTCTCCTATTAGTCAGGCCATGCATTCGCGTTCTCCTTTTTGGCTACCCACAGGATATCAACATGTCTGACAGGGGAACGAAAATACTTGTAGAAAGCAACAAAGAACCATAAGCGTTCAATCAGTCCTTTGATGTAGTGTCTTCCCATATCCATTACATATACAACAACTATCGTTGTCTAATATTACAGTTCAACTCGAATCTTGCCCTTGCTGTCTATCCTCTATGCGCATCTCTGGACACCGTAGACCGACATGGGGCCCACGACTTCTCAAACCAATTGGTCCACTCCATCATAACATCGTGGTATCATTCAAGGTCATGTGAGAACCAATAACAGACAAACAAGAGGGCGGCACCTATTCAGCCGTCGACCGCAGGTTCAATCACCGATTCTTCCTATTCTCCCACCCGTTCATGGTACGTCTAACCCCAAGTGTCTTCCTAACGGCTCCTGAAGAAAAGCTTGCTGAACCTCCACCGCCGATCGAAGACATGGTGGTCTTGTGCAAAGTACTGGCCGGCTTGGCGAGGGAGTAATTCGTTAATGTCTTTGGGGCCACTGCATCCTTCCAATTTTGATTCTCACGAGCAGCATCATCTGGAACACGCGATTCCCGCTTTTGTACGGGGGACTGAGGAGGTGATGAGCTGTAAAGGCCGGCATACCGATTCTTGGATTCTGCGCGTGCTTCCTTCAGAGGTGTAGGACGTCCTTGAACCATGCCGTTACGGAAATTTAGTCTGTGCGAAGACAACTCCTCAGGGATGCCGCGCTTGGTAAGATCGCGGCCCTCACAGCCTTGATGAGAAGACGTGCCTCCACCTTCCATGGACCTACTTTGATGTACGGGCCCAACGTGCGAGCCCACCGTCGAAAATCCCGGCTGCTGAGATGCTTGGGAAGCAGGCTTCGAGAAGAAGCTTCCGATAGTGCCCTGCCCTGAAAGGGACTTGGAAAGTTTTGGCTTCTTCGCAGGTGGGACAACATCAGACGAAGTCCTCCTGAGGCTCGAGACGCTAGTTTTCAGCTGATAGCTAGCAGTGGTGAAGCCAAGAGACATGTTTGATGTAGAGAGCGCATCGACATTGGTCATAGTGGTTACCAATCCTGAGCCAGCCGAACCAGAGATAGCGTTTGGTCGGGCATGACTCGCGTAACCCCGAGATTGTTGCTTTTGGGCAGCAAGGACCTCTGCCAATGGCCTCCCAAACTCTGTAGTGCCATCCGTGGCGCCAGGAAGCATCGGCGTGGGTCGGCGGCTCCCATCGGAAGGCCAAATGTCATCGGCTGGACTTTCTTCGCCCTTTATGCCCTCCAAATTCTTTGCTAAGTCTTCCTGAGATGGCATAGGCCGTCGAAGAATGCTTGCAATGTCCTCAATCACTCGATCATGGAACAGTGGACCGACTTGAGAGAGATGACGTTGGACTTTGAGAGGGAGAAATTGGGAGAGAACAGATTCGCCTTGATCCCGGGATTGCATCACCGGAAAAGTCATGGTGAGAAGAGCCTGAGCTCGTGTCATGGCGACATACAGCAGTCGTCGTTCCTCATCGGTGTTCTCGGCTCGAGAATGAGGAATGGAACCGTCGTAGACAGCTGGGATGAATACGACGGGCCACTCCAGGCCTTTTGCTGAGTGAATAGTTGAAATGGTGACACGAGGCTTGTCCTTTCCCTCCTCGGTATTCTCAACATCGGTTGAGAGCACAATATTTGCCAGAAATTGAGCAAGAACTTCCTGGCCCCCATTAGAGACCTGCTGTTCCACCCCTTCAACAGTCGCTAGAGGTTCTTCAGTGGCACTCTGTAGCAGAACTTCAGAGGCATGCGTGATGAGTTCTTTGACGTTCTCAAGTCGGTCCTCGTGGTCGTCCTTGTATTTCTTCTTCAAATAGTTCTCAAAATCCAAAGATTCAACGACAAAATCAATCAGCTTCGAGGGAACGGTAGCGGCAGGATGGACGGTATTCAGCTTTTGTCGGCCGGTTCTAATGAGGTTCACCAGGCGGCCCAGCTCCTGCTCTGCAGGCTTCGAAAGCCTCTTCTCGGGCGTTAAATCTCCTGTGAGAACCTTCTGCACTACAGCCCAGAGTGAGAGCTTATGTTCTTCCCCGAGCTTGATCATCTCAGCAACTGAGGTATCTCCAATCTTGCGTGCCGGCGTGTTTATAATGGCAGTGAAAGCCTGATTGTTTTCAGGATGGCTGATTGTGCGGAGGTAGTCGATAATGATTCGAATTTCCACGCGATCAAAGAAGCGTTGGCCACCAACCATGCGGTAGGGAATGCCAGTGTTTGCCAGCGCTCGTTCGATAAGCAACGAGAGATACGCTGATCGGAGGAGGATGGCAATGTCAGAGTGCAAAAGCAGACCACCAGTCATGGTCATGGTCCTCTTGATCTCGCTAGCGATCCACAAGGCCTCCTCGTTTGGATTGGGTAGACGCCGAAGCACTGGCTGACTTCCATGACAGTGAGTCGCTTTCATTTTCTTCTGCGGACGGTCGCTGTCTTGTTCAATGACATCCTGGGCAAGTTTCAGGACGGCCGAAGCAGAACGATAATTTTCTTCAAGATTGATGACCACTGTCTCCGGGTAAAAGACTTTCATTCGTCGTAGGTTCTCAATCTCTGCAGACCGAAATCCATAAATGCTCTGGTCCGGGTCACCAACAATGGTTATCTTTCTGTTTGCCGACGCCAGCAATTTCATCAATTCGAACTGTACAATGTTGGTGTCTTGAAACTCGTCAATCAACAACGCTTCGATGTTGGACACGCAGGCCGGATATGCTCGCAGAAGATCAACACATCGTAAGAGCAGGTCGTCATAGTCCAGCATTTTGGATGTTGCTAATGCTGCTTCATACTCGTGGAAGATGGTTATGAACTCTTGTTCCTTGAGTTCCTTGGGTGGTTTCTTGGGCAGGTCTTGCAATGTTTTCCCTTTGGCCTTATGACTAGAAATTCTGCCTCTTGCATTTTTGGTTTCTATGGACAGCTTGAGACGTTTGACGATGCGCTTGATTATGCTATTGCTGTCCGAACTGTCGGCAATCCCAAAGCCCTTGGGTATTCCAATCAGATGGCCGTATGCGACTAGGTAACGTCGACAGATGGAGTGGATAGTCCCGAGAACCAGCTTCGACTCGAGTTCGCACCCGACAAGATCTCTCAGCCGTTCCCGCATTTCTCGTGCGGCTTTGATGGTGAACGTGCAACAGATGACATTTTGAGGGTTATGGCCGTAGTGGGCAATGAGATACGCGACACGACACGTCAACGTCTTTGTTTTGCCGGACCCGGGGGGAGCCAGGACTTGGAGGACTGACGCTGGCGAGGTCACTGCAGCTCTCTGAGAGGCATTGAGCCCTACGAGAAGCTGCATCTCGCATGCAGGTCGCCGATTGACATCGATTCTGCGCTGAATTGTGAAGACAGAAGAAGACGCGTCGAAACCAGAAGCGCGAAAATCTTGGCAATCGCGAGATCATGTGATCGTCATTGCAGTGAGACCTTGTTGGAACTTCATGTCAGTTCCTTAGTCCTCAGGTTCTCAAGTCCTCAACCTTCAGTGCCGTCAAATCCTACCAGAAAGAGCTACGAAAACTGTTGGGCCGTACGTCCTGCTGAAATCGCCCCTTAAGATGCTCTTCGAAACCGGATCAACCTCCTGAAGTTGGGTAGTTGTGTCCGTGCGCAGTAGAGCAGCCCCACCAGAACAACTGCAGTCGATTCACACGAGGCGTGACCACATGCAGCTCTGCTCTCCATAAGCGGCACATTTTTCGTTCTGTGGACGACTGATGGGAAAATGTTTCTCATCAACCATGGATGCATTGGGAGCTACGAGGCTCACATCGACGTTCCTGGCGAATCAGAGAATAGCATGAGTGTACCCACCCTGAATATTGTTGCCTGTGTCCTGGAGTTTGGTTCAACCACAAAAAGAGCATTTGGTTCAGGCGCCTGAATAAAATTTAGCTTCTTTCCCGAGAACTGCGACGAAGCACTGCTTTTCGATCCACTTCTCGAGCACGTGTTGCAAAGGACCCTGTGAGAACACATCAGACTCGGGAGTCTTCGTTGGTCCATTCAATCCTGGTATGGCCATTGGCTAATTGACAACCTTTGAACTCAATTCCTTCGGAGCCAGACGACCAACGTCGCCTAGCCCATCACTAGGTCACTGGACCGATTCAAGTGAGGTTGCTTTCTCATTGTATTGTTCCCAGCCACTGCATTTAATTTGAATAGTGAAGAGTGAATAGGTGAGGTGACAGTGAACCGGCTGAATGCTTGAATAGAGTTTCCATTCTGCTGCCCCTTGGGGCTAATGGCAGGGCTCATTCAGCCTCCGAACAGGACTGAACAATGGTATTGGCCAGACCTATTGTGATGAATTGGAACCAGATATTGTTCTCTGCAGAACCGAACTTGACGGTGAGACACCTTGAGTGATTTCTCTCTGGTTGTTCTATGGGAAAATTACAAATACCCCGTCCTTTCTCCCTCGGCCTGTGTCCCTTCTGTACTATCTGCATACACTCTGCACACTGGACTCGACAGCTCGATCAACATCCAGACTCAACACCAGCTACAACAAAAGCAACACAACAGCTTCGACGTCTACTGCTCTGTCCCGAGCAGTCAACCTCACATATACCAAGAGCACCTCCGAGATACAACACCTGCATCACCAATAGTCACCATGGCCGCCACAACTTCGACTCCCAGCACCTCTCAATCGTCCAACAAGAACCAGAAGTTGGAGCTGGACACCCCCCAACACAAGTCCAACCAAGCCGCCACCTCAAAGCAAGTGGCATCCCCAAAGCCAACCAAAGTCGTCAAGCCCACGCCGCTGCGTCGACGTGAAAAAGCGTCCCTTTTTCACAAGCCTCAGAAAAGAAGCCCACTTGTCGCCATCGGGGCCGCCAAACTCAACGCTCTCGGCAACAACGAGATACTCTACGACCTTGTCAAGCCTTCTCCAGGCATGCGTCCCCACAAGGACATCTATACCGTCCCGTCTGCTCGTGGCCACAAGCCAAGAACCGTCACCAAAATCATGGCGGTGCCCAGGACTCTGATTGCTCCAAGGGCAATCAACAACTCCGCCTCAAAGAAGCTGCTGGAGCTGATTGAGAGAGGCAGAGCAGAGAAGCAGAGACAAGAAGAGGTCGACGCGCTGTTCAACTAGGAACAGTGAGCATTGAAGGAAGTGACAAGAACCAGCCGCAACAGCAACAGCAACAGCAACAGCAACAGTCATCACCAATGGTGTCTCCCGCCACCCTCCAGAGAGACTCCATGACACCACCATGGAAGCAACCCAGAAACTCAACACAGCCGACACACACCACAATCACCAAGACATCTCTTCCACTCTTCCGAGTCTCACCGCCCTCAAGCAAACCTCAACCTCAACAACCAAACACCCGTTCCCCAACAACAACCCACATCTTGAACAACAGCCAGCAGAGAGACACGCCAGCCCATGGAACAAATCAAAAACAAGCTATAGCCCAACCAACAAGACATTCACTGTCGTCAGTGAACAAGAGGATGGATATGGAGGAGGATGTTAGCGATGGGAAGGATCGTGTGGGTAATTTACAGTAGATGGATGGTCATTAGGAACGCTGTTAGGTGAAGGAAATGTGATCGCCTGTTCTATGAGAAGGAAGTGAAGTGAAGTGAATGAACAGGTAGTAGTTAGAAACTGTCAAAATGGAGATACATTGTCTTCACCACTGCCTTGCCTTGCCTTGCCTACCCTGCCTTGCCGCGTCACACCGTAATCCTGTCGCCCCGAAAATTATTACAGTGACGATGATATCTGTGAATTACACTGCCTGTGGTTATTCGTGAGTGTAAGCAGCTCTCCTCGTCTCATCCTCATCCTTAAATCTATTTCCTCATCTTCTCGTCCCTCCAAAGATTCCATCATTCCCCAGCCTCACCACAACTCACTTCTTCGTCTTTCCCTTGTTTCTTCCTTCTTTGTTCCCGAGTCCTGCCAAGTAAGTAAGTCACCCTCCCAGCCATTGTCAAGATGAACAAGGACTTTGCAAACCAGACCCAGAGTCTCTTCCCTCACTCCGCCAAACCCTTCACGCATGCAAAGGCCGAGGCATTTGCCAGAGCCAAGGCAACGGTAGGAAAACACAGCAAAGTTCTCACGCAGGGTTTCACGCCGTCCATTGACATGAGTGGTGTGAAGTTCTTCGGGCCGCTCGACGAGGTAGATGCTCAGAGTCACCCAGAGGCGCCTTCGAGTGTGGACAAAGACCGACGGGCTGAGAACGAGAGAGTCAAAGAGGCGCGCCTGAAGACGGCTTCGGAAAAGGCCCGAGTAGAGAGAATCGCGCAGGCCGAGGCGGAGAAGATTGCTCGCAAGAAGGCAGAGGAGGTAAAACGTTACGTTCGAGTGCAGACGCTCCTGGCTGAAAGACGGGCTCAAAGCATTGCAGTTCGAGCAGCGACCGCGTCTCGGGCATGGAAAAGACAGCATGCCACTGGCGCTGTCGCTGTCGCTGTTGCTGTTGTGCAGAAGGGAGGAGTCAGTCGCAAAATCCCTGCTTCTCGATCAAGCAGCATTGCGGCACCGACGGGCGTCAACAACAGCAACATTGGCAATGGAAACGGACCGACTGTGAGTGGAGATGAACACGGCGGCTTCCAATGCACACAATAGTGCCTGGTACGCTCAGGTGAGCTTTGATGACACAGAAGGTGCCAGGAAACTTCATGTCAAGGAACGACACTGTGCGATAGTTCACTTCGAAGCCGCGTTGGCGAAGTTAAACACCCGCCGTGGCATGAACCATGAACAAGTAGATGCCAGGCTGGTAGTAATCATGTCCCTCCAACAAGATCTTTGAGGCTATGATCCACCCAAAGTTGGATGAGGGAGACAATAGAAAAGAGAAGGGCAGTGAGTAAGTCAAGCTTGATGATTGAGTGTACGATGTATATAACCTGGACCTGTCCTGACGAGAAACGCAGAGAAACGAGCAAAGGAGACTCACTCACAAGTCAGTGCAGGCAGACGGGTGTCTCGAAACACAAAGACAAGGGCCAGCTCAAGGCCTCAGGCCCATCACTCCCACGATGGGTGTATCAGGCACCCCATCAGGAGTGAAGCGATAATTACACATTAGGTAAACGATGCCACTGGCACCATTCATGCGCAACAAGTCATCGTCTTTCTGAGATCTTGCAGAGTCCTGCAAGACACAGTGACTTTATGGGCCACGCTATAGAAAACACGATGGAAAGAAAAGAATGGCAAAGGTAGAGAGGTGCAGGTGTACACGGTGTACTCGTAGTCATTCAACTCTGCGATGCGACCCGGCGTCTTCTTCTTCCTCGAGAAGGCTTTGCTACGGGTTGACTCCTGAGTGTTAGATCCCTTGTCGAGTCACGAGCCTTCAAGTCGTGTTCTTTCAGAGATGTATTTCAGCCAGACTTGGTAGGGAACTTGAGCGTGCTAAACGACGGGCGGAGATTTCTCCACAAGGACCACAGCAAGAGAGATGTCCATCTTGACAAAGCCAGGAAAGCCAGGACGACAATGAATGTTTGAGTGCATTGTTGTTCGTCGCTAGCCGAGTGAGATTGGATCAATGTAACAGACCTGTTCCTGCTGATTGGTATGTTCCACAGTCGTGGCATAACCTTGGACAACGAAGAAGGATAGGAGGCTGTAAGGAATGGGAGATGTTGAAACTGTTGTGTTCTCCGCAGCCCTGCAGCCCTGCAGCCCCGCCACAGACCAACCTCTAAGTAGAACCGGTCCATTCCAACTCCCAATCGACTGAACACCTTGTCTTGCTTTGTACCTTGCAGGACCATCAAACGCACCACACTCAACCAAACAAAGAAAACACACAAGACCCCTCCCTCTACTACCACTTTTCCCACATCCCAACAGCCTCGACACAAACCAAAAATGAGACTCCTCTCCTCCCTCCTCGCTGCGGCGTTTGCCCTGGCCCACCTCGTCTCCTCCAGCGGTCTCGAGATCGAGTACCAGACGCCGGACATTGAATGCACGAGAAAGACGCACAAGGGGGACAAGATCGACGTGCACTACCGGGGCACGTTGCAGAGCACGGGCAAGGAGTTCGACTCGTCGTACTCGCGAGGGTCGCCGTTGAGCTTTGAGCTGGGCGCGGGGAGGGTCATCAAGGGGTGAGTTGTGCCAGGCTCTCTTATTTGTGGCAAAAGAGGGGGGTGGTGAAGCTCGTGAACTGGCTGAGTGATTGACTGACTGACTGACTGACTGTATCTGGACTTATCTTGTAGATGGGACGAGGGCCTACTCGACATGTGCATCGGGGAGAAGAGGAAGCTGACCATCCCACCCGAGATGGGATATGGCGAGAGGAGTGTCGGACCCATTCCGGGTGGTAGCGTGCTGGTCTTTGAGACCGAACTGATGGGTATCAAAGGCGTCAAGAAGGACGAGTTGTGATCCAACCCGGGAAAAGAACAGGGCGGACAGGAAAGGCGGAGTACGAAAGATGCAACTGTCCTCTGTCTTTGAGGCGGACACGTGTCTCTCCAACTTCCAAAAGAGCACTCCCCAGAAATGAGGCTCATTGATCGCCTCAAAGATATGAGTCTCCGGTGTTGCGGGATTGTCTACACAACCTTCCCACCATTGTCCGTGGGTTCTCGTGCTCAACTGAGAACTGTCAGAAGGCCTCCTCAATAAGGCCTTACAGATACCCGTCGCTCTTCTAGAAAGCTCGAGTGGTCACTAGCAGAGTGCGTGGACTTGGCCTCTCCCTATAACCACATTCATGAAAACTGGCACCAGCGACGAAAAAGCCGTTTCAGAGAAGGAAATGAGTCCACGTCGATGGATCAAGAACATAGATAAATTTTAGAAAAAAAACTCAACATCACTCATTGCCTCGATAAATTCCATCGCGGTCGGGGGTATCATAAAACATGCTGTATCTATCAGGTGAGGCTCCGTTGACTCTGCCGGAGTAGTCGTAATCTAGAGGTCTTGTGTGAGCAGGGACTCCTCCACAGGACCAGTCTATGTCGTGGACTGTGCCATGAAAACCCTTGTTATAATCCTCCACTCTGTCCTTACAAGACCAGGCTGATTCGGTCCTGATGTCTCGGCTGGTCGAGATAGATGTCATCAATCCATGTCATCCAGACCTCCAGCATTGGCACTCGTTTCCTCGCCTTCGCTGACAAGTATTCCAACAAGACACTCACTTAGCATAGCGTCCCAATTCACCCAAGGATGTACCTCCATGAACAGCTTGACAGAATCCTTTCCCGCGCCCCTCATGATCTCCCCTGCGCCACCAGGATGGAACGGGATATATGGCGTGATATTGTACACTTTGCCTTGGTACACCGTCCAGGCATCTCTTCCTTTTCTTCCATTCTGCCGCTTTAGTTGTGCTGACGTGACCCTCATCAGGTTTTCACCTGGCGCATCTTTTCCTCGCAGGTGGCTGTCGGGATTCGCTGTTAGCGCCGCCCAGTCCAAGGGAGAGTGCCCCGGTTCCAAGATCACTTTGCGTGAAACCTGCTTGCCAGGTGGCATGATGGAGGAAGTTGGGGCGAGTGAGGCATTCGGAAGAGGCTTGAGTGGAGGGACACGCAACGAGGCCGCCGCGGAGGGAGGAGGTCGAATAAAACCATTGCCAGGTCGAGGTGGCGTAGGTATCGTGTTGACATTCGGAGGGTTCAGACGAGGTGAGCTTGTTGGTCGAGCGGGTTTGGGTAGAGATGGTGGAGGAGGCATCCTCTCGGTCTTGGGTATCATTTCGTCCGCCATCTTCCCAGGTGGTTCGCTGTCTCCTGGCTGAGAGACTTCCAAGTGAGGAGGCGAAATGCGAGGGGTTCGTGCAGGATTCGACTTTTCTTCGTCAAGAATATCCGATGCTGGCTGGGGTTCTTCTATCTCTGTGGCCAGAGGGACCAAGTCTGATGCAAGGTGGGATTGTGCAGGTAATTTCACAACCTCTTGTCTAACAAGAATTCGGTAGAGAGCGTATCCTGCTATAAGAGTCCAGCACCCAGCGGCGAGCCAGCCCATTCTATGAATCGACCCAAGGAAATCGTTGCGGAGAAGGCGTTGATATGTGATAGCGACCTCATGGTGTTAGCGAGGCCACCGTCAAGATAGGCGAAATGTGACCATGTTGTTGCAGTAAAATGTTGAGACTGGTGCACAGACAATGGGAAGAACAGAAAGATTGTTGATACGCCATGTCTCTAGCAATTGGGAGGCAAGGAGGGCAGGGGAGGAGATGCGCACCTCCAAATCAAATGACGGGCTATTTTTGGGCAGACACAGCAACAACGGCTGAGAAGGTGGTCATGCTCATAGTCATAGTCATGCCAACGTTGACTTAACCGGTAATAACATGCAGTATCTCAGTTGACTCTGTTTGCCTTTATCGATTTGATCATGACTTTCCTTTCTTTCCTGGACTCGTGTCAAGATACCCAAGTGTCACCATAGCCGATCCTCAACCCCCTCCACTTCCTCCACTTTACACCATAGAGTTTCACATGATGCTCCACGGTTGTACCCTTCGGAGTCCTTGCACAGCGCGGCGCCTCTCTAACCAAGGCAGAAATGCGGCTGTCAGCGAGGCGACCTCAAGTTCCAGTCTCACAAGTCTGTTTGTCCGAAAATGATCGACTTTTGTTTCCCGCTCACCTTCAGACTATGGCCAGTAATGGTATCAGGCAGGCTGGGCTGGTAACATTGGGTACATCTTGTCTAAGGGGATGGTGCTCAATCACAAAAGATTTGTCCTGGTGGTTCGCAGAGCCACCCACGTCGACAAGCATGAGGGTCGCAAGGCAATAGGCTGTCGTGGCAAACCAGCGCAGATTTGCCCTTGAATACGCCTGACGTTGGGCCGAATTACATGCTGCAGAAATACAAGGACAGAAGCGAATAAATGAAGTCGACTCGGCTTCTCCTCGTAACCGCCAGCTTCTTCTTGCTCTCTACTTGACCCATTTCCTATCATTTCCCTTTTCTTTGTCAAGTTGTTGCCGTAGTTCCGTTCAGAGGACCCTCTGGCTCTCGTCTCGTCTCGTCACCTGAGGGGCTGGACCTGCTCGGAAGGACGGCTGAGAACAACACACGGTGGGTGACAAGGTTGAGACTCGAGGCGTACCTGTCAGGTGCCCAGTGGTGGTGGCCAGGATTGAAGCTGACAGTCCGAAACAAGCAGGAATTGAGAAGTAGGAAACTGCTGCTGCTGCGGCGCCACCGCTGTTACTTTTACTGCTACTGCCTCCCTTGCTACTGCTACTCCGGCAAGGACTGCCCACTGTATCTGTCACTGTCACTGTCACTGTCACCCTCACCCTCACCGCCGCCACGGATTGACTCCTGAGGACCTGCTCCTGTTCCTCCACTTCACCATAATCAGCTTCCTCTCAATCCTTCACCCCTTCCACCTCCGAAATCCAGCCTCCCGATGCTACACACACCGACCAATCACCCCCGAGCCACTCGCCTTCTCCTACAACATTGACCAGCGTCATCGATTTCCTTACCTAGAATATCGGCTTGTCACTGGGTGCTCCTAAAGCACAGACCACGAGACCAAGATAAGACACCTCGGCCAAAGCTGAAACCTACTCGTACCTGGCTTTCAACCTGATTCCTCCACTCTCTCTCTCTCCACACTCAACAAGTCTCCGGGTGATATTTCAGCAAATACTCGGTTCATTCTGCCCTCCCCGATCCCCGACGTCCAACTTCCAGGTGCGGCAGGTCAAGGGTCTCGGGTCCCTCGCTACAGTCCAAAGACCGGACACTTGAGGGGATTCTGTCCTCTCCCCCTCGCATGACGATCCAGATTCCGTTACAACCTTACTTTCACCACACTTCTCCTACGACTTTCACTGCTTTCACCTCTTTCACCCATTATATCCTTCCAGCATCACTTTCAACGTTTTCTGTTCCGCCGTTTAGCTAGTCCTAAAGACGTACTTCACGCCGTCTGTTCACCGGATCTGCGGTGATCGCTATAGCAGCCTTCGGCCCCTACCGATACTCGCTGCGTAATCCGTGGTCAACCAAACTTGAAGCAGCGGCAATCCATCTTAGCGACAGAGACTAGTTTCTACACTTCTCCGACTTGCTGAGGCTTGTCCGAAAAATTCTCACCTGCCTGCATAGACACAGCTACCTAACCACGATAGCCAACGTTTGACAACCGTGCATGGAGTCCTTCCACCCCCAGATGTCGTCTCCGCCCCATCGGGACGGCTACAACCCATCCGGACCTCAAGCACGCTCTGACAGAGAAGTTCCCTCTCCTGAGGACTATAAGTACAAGCGTCGCAGGATCGAATTCCAGAGAAGCGCTCGCAGACACATGGCCGAATATTCACCAATTCCACCCCGCAATTCTGTGCCTACGTCGGTTCCGTCCTCAAGGGACCTGCTCGCAACTTCCCTCCAAGAGACCCCACGTTTGATGCAACCCGGCGTTTTTATGGAGGAAGATGCTGCGCTCGAGTACCTTGCTTCAGGCTCTGGCTTTGCTCAAGACTTACGTGGTGTCGACCCTCCTTTCGCCTATCAGAACCTTGCCCCTACAGGCCAGCATCAACGACCCGTCAACATGTCAAGTTTTGTGTACCAACCTGCTCTTTCGCCGGATTTAGAATTCGCTCTTGTTCGACCACTGGAAGAGTCTATTTTCCATCACCACAGAGAGTCGGACGAGCGCTTGCGAGAACCACCTGGTCATTCGGTGGAATCGTCAACGAGTTTAACGGCCAACAGCTTCGGCTATCCAGTGGACTGGCCTCAGTCTGCTGCCTTTCCCCCACGGCCAGTCGCAACTACGTCTGTATCGTCCGGGCAGGGACCACCAAGCTCGGCCACCGACTCGCAGAAACCGCCTATCATGTTGATCCTCACTCGCGCCACTACAGAGGATATCGAAGCGCTGGAATCCCACAAGAAGGAATGTCCAGCCTGCCAGCTCGAGTTTGAGAAGGATCATTTCATGGCCGTCATTACCTGTTGTAATACGCCCATTCATGCGACCTGTCTATCCGCCTGGGTTAATTCAGTGACATACTCCAAGAGCAAAGCTTGTATGAAGTGTCGTAGAACCATCGATGCGAGACGCATGTTGAACAATGTTGTTCCACCAGTCACTGACAAGTCGTGGGATGAGGGTGTCGAGTTTAAAGCACCAGAATCATTGAAAGGAGACGCCAAGATTGAGCTCAATGTTAGTGCAAAGCCAGAGCGTTCAAGAATGCGGCGAGTTGGAGGCTCGATGTATTATGCCAACTACCGATCAGCCCGATCCTTTTTGGCGCTCCCTGAGGCACTGAGTCCCGAGACCAGGAGTGCCGTCCTCCAGTTACGAGAAGAGCGAATACGCCAAAGTGATGAATTGCGAAATCAAAGTCGCGTGGCTTCATCCGACTGCAATCGTGCGAACCACGAGGATATTGCCGCCAATTCTGCACTGCTTGAGGCTCAACTTCGCGGGGAACTTGCGGATCTCACCCCATTGATCAGGAGATGCGAGAAGACCAAATTAGCAAGGGAGAAGGCAAGAGAAACGTATGACAAGGTCAAGCTGGCGCTGGACACAATGGACCGGACATATCAGCATCGGCTTAACAGCATGTTTGATGAACGGACGGAACGGTATCGCGCCAGCAGACGCGCAGAGGATGAGCCGGCTCGAAGCGCACCTTTTCGAGTGGTCAATGGAGAACCATCTGACGAGATATCTCCTTGAAGATCCAAAGTGACAAGGTTATCCAGGCGAAGAAATAGGTCTAGAGTCAACTCGGGATCTTGAACATTGACTGCTCGGCCGTCCGCTCTGCAAGGGCAGATTTCGGGAGACTCGGGAGACTGGTCTATCGACTGTTGAGGCATTACACAGCGGAACACAGGAAAGGAGATAAAGTTAGCAAGCATATTGGTACGGAGGAGATTTAGTGGACAAAGCACTAGCTTTGCACCTGCAAACCCGCCATCGACGAAGGCGGGGCGACAAAGTCGATGGATGGGCTGATCTTACCAGGGGTGGCCCATCATCAATTCACGAAAATGACGACCGGGGCAGGATTTACAACCACAACATGGACGTGGACGTACACATTTTGGCCGCAGCACAAACATCCACCAGCACTCATGATGATACGATGCATAAATTCTCAACAAAATTCGGGCTTACATTGGAGAACACGGACTCAGGCATGGGCGCACAAAGGACATATGATACATGGCTTGCTGCATTGCATCAGGGGTACTCGTCCCTTTTGCGCACCCAACATCAGGCTTGAATTCTCTGTTGCATGGGTAATGGGAAGGGAAACGACGTGACAATGGGATTGATTTTCTTTATGGTAAAGGCACGCTCGGTGGCGTCATTGTAAGTGGACATCCAAAGTCAATATCATATCACAGCGTTTGACATGGATCTTATGTACCTATGAGTTATCCATCTATCTGCTTCAGTGGCCGCTCACTTTCTCTTCGTGCATGGTGATAGTCATATCGAAACAAATCAATCAAGAACGAATCGATTGTGTAGTCACATGGGCAGTCGTCCACGGGAACGAATGTCTGTCAATTGCGGCATTATCTCCCGCAATAGTAGTTGGTCAGAGGCAAGCAGATGAAGTCAAGTGAGACTTGTTGGCTTCAGTAGACGATCTATTGATGTACCAAAGCAGCCCAGTCCTGCGGTACATTGACCTTCGAAATGCATCCACGCTCACGCCTTTTTTTTTGGCCAAACTTTTGATGCCCACAATAGACCAACTCCTACGCTGGAATCTGTATGCAAAGCGGAAGGCGGGTGGTGTTGGCATGGATGCCGAGCTTGCTTCAAACCTGGCGGTGATTCCGTTTTGCCCCTTATCTTTCCAGGACCGCATCAGCGGTTTCATCCTCAGACTACTGGTCGGCACAGACATTCCACGAAGAGCTCTCTCTCCTTATGTTCCGTAGATCTTTGTCCGTAGATTTTACCGTGTCTCATTTTCCATGGCATAGCTGCGTGCTGCTCACGCAGCGAAGCGGTCTTCGGTTTTTTTTGGTCATGAAACCAAGGTCGAATTGTTATCGGGCGGTAGTGGCGGAGTCACTGACAGACTGCAGAGTCAGATTGTTCCAGTAGTCAGAGCAGGTCCTCTGGATCTGCTGTCGCGGTCTGCTGGAAGCGCTCAAAAGCGAGGCGAAAGGGCTCGGCCGCAGTTCTACTGTGCTTGCCCGAGATTGTGCAACGCCTCCTCGCCCACCACCGAAAAAGGCGTCGATCGTAGTCTGGTTCGATTGCGCGGCGTGCGGTATCTCCGCCTCAGGGACCTCGTCGGTCATCTCGGCGTCGGCTTCGTCCACGGGCAGGCCGTCTTCACCAAACGGAATCACGTCCGACATGGGCATCGCCTCGTCGAGATGCAGTCGTTGGGCCTCGTACAGTTTCTTCAGGGTGTTCTCGTGGATGGTCTCCTCGTCTGGCCGACCGTCGCGATACCTCTTGCGCGTCCGGCTGTTGAGATAAGGCACGGCCTTGACTCTGAGGAAGTCGTAAGGGTTCGCGTCGCTGTTGGATGAGATCGTGCTGGTGGAGGACAGAGGGGACGACGTCGTCGAGGGCGTGGAGGGAATCATGGTGTATGGTTGCAAATTGTACATGTCCTCCTCAAAGGTGGAGGCCTTTCGTTTGCTCATGCTTGCTGGGGTTTCTATCGCTGTGCACAACTAGTAGATTGTGGTTGTAGGAACGAGGTACTTGGGGTAGAGAGACGAGCGTTTTGTGAGGAGTGACGCGTGGGACGAGCGAATAGCCACTATACGCGTCGGAAGCGCGCGAAGAAATGGGGGTGGCTGGTAAGAGCTTCAGGCGTCCAATCGAGACAAGGACTGGTTTGCGCGGATGGAATAGCTCTCTGCACGAGGTACAGAGTAGAGATACAACAGAATTGATACACTGTCTAGGAAATGGACACTGGCAGAATATTATGATGAGGCAATTGAACAATTCAGAGCGCGAAGGGCGTTTGATGACGAGGGTACAGAATGGAACCATGACCACAGAACAGAGGCGCTAAAGGATCCCCGCACACGTCTGAGCCACGAGGTGAGGATGGCCTTGGTGACCCCGCTTGGGACAACTTGGGCTTCATCCCAGGTGGGAGATCATCGACCACTCGCCAACCACAACTCTCCAATAACTTGTGAAGGTGTTTTGACATCTTACTCCTCGCCTCATAGTTCTCTAGTTTCCTCCTGCCAAGATGGCCGTGAGAGAAGCCTCTCATGCCGGGTCGTGGTACTCTGGCAATGGCCGACAACTGGCAGCCCAACTCGACCAGTGGCTCTCACAAGTGCCCGAGACAGGCGTACTTCCTGGCGTCGACAGCTTGCCAGTGCCCGGAGCCCGAGTGGTGATATCTCCTCACGCAGGGTACGCATACTCTGGTCCCTGTGCGGCATGGGCGTACAAATGCCTCGACCTGTCCAAGGCCAAACGCATCTTCATCCTCCACCCGTCCCATCACCACCACTTGAGCACGGCCGCGTTGCCCGTCGTGGACGCCTACGAGACCCCTCTCTCCAGCACGCCTCTCCCTCTCGATCATCAGACTATCCAAGAACTGTCCGCTCTCTCTACGGTCGTCCAAGGTCGCACGGTCAAATTCACCACCATGTCTCAGGCCGTGGATGAGGCCGAACACAGCGCCGAGATGCAGCTGCCGTACATCCACCGTCTCCTCCAAAAGCTATACCCCGGCAAGCCCGAGTCCTCATACCCCCCTCTCGTCCCCATCATGGTCGGAGGGACGAACCCTGCAACGGAGGCTGCGCTGGGAAAAATGTTGGCTCCATACATCGCAGATGAAAGCAATGCCTTTGTCATCTCGTCGGATTTCTGTCACTGGGGGAGTCGGTTTGGCTATACGTACTACCTCCCCGACGCACCCAGCCCGGCTTTGTCGCCGCTCACACTTCCCAATGGCGTGCGAGGAGAGTCGACCACGGGAAAAAAATCGGTCAATGAAGATGTACACAAGATGCCCACACTGGGACTTGGTCATAATCTAGGCTCGAGGAATTCGGTTCCCAAGGACGGACCACGGATATTTGAGAGCATCGCACACGCTGACCGAGCTTGCATGTGCGCCGTCGCCACGGGAGAACATTCAGAATTCCTCCGTGTGCTCAAGGAAACCGGCAACACCGTCTGTGGGCGGCATCCCATCGGTGTATTCATGGCTGGCCTTGAGGAGGTGGAGCGGCTGGAGCGGGAGAAGGGTGGTGAACCGGGGGACCGCAGACGGTTCAGGTTCATGCGGTACGAACGAAGCAGCGACGCCGAGACAGTCAGGGATAGCAGTGTCAGCTACGTGAGCGCTTTTGCGGTCCTATGAAGCTTGTACCCCATCGTATCGGCCGCGAGTCGACCACCGCCAACACAATCAAGGATGCTCTGAAAGCGGATGAGGTGGAGACGTACCGCATCAGTCTTGCAGAGTTCTGACACGCGTTCCGCACGCAGGGTGTATAGTTGCTCGTGTCAGCCTCTACTCGAGGAGATGGCCTACCCCGCTCCAAAGATGGAAAGGAGGATTCGGGCATTTAGCCGGGTCAGAGGGTCAGAGGGTCAGCAACGGGCGCAGGGCTATCTTTTGCCTCCGGGGAGCCGAATTCCTTAGCATTACGACCGGGAAAGTTAGAGAGGGGGAGGGAGAAGGGATACGCAAACGTGAGGGATCCAGCGTAAGGCTATACCCGGTTTCTGGAGAGGACTCACGCTGGACCGTCGAGGCGAATGTAGTCGTTTCTAGCTCCTGTCGGTTCTGCACGATATACTTACGATGGGAGGCCTGAAGAGCATCAACATGGGTATAGATAACGGTGGAGGGTAAACATGCAGATGGCATTTTGTACCCAAGCGGATATGCGAATCCGAGTCCGAGTCCGAGAACCAGGGGTCCATTCTTGGCCATTACTAGATACCTGATGCCTCGGTGGGATGCAACTTCGCCTTCGTCCTTCATCTTTCACATATCGTGTTAATGGTGGCATGGTGGTCAAAGAAAGAGTCCCGAGTCCAGGACCAGATGCGAGTAGAACGTGAATAAACACCTCCCCAGCGAGCCAGATCCCCTGCCAGCCTGCCAGCCTGCGACCCTTGCCGGTCCCAAGACTTTTCCCCCGCCTTTTTGCCAGATGGGGAAATCAAGGACAAAAGTGATCGTGGATCAAATAGATCGGACAGTTCTTTAATTAGGTGCCAAGCCAATACCAGGAACTATGATGGCATCGGTGGGACTGAATGGGAGAGAGGATGGAATTAAAAAGGAAAAAAAAAAACCCGCCATCCCTACCTAGGCAAGTAGGTAAACAGGCAGTATAGGAAGAGGTAGGGTGTGAAGAGATAAGTGGTTGATCAATGATCATGACATGACATGACATACTTGAAAAAGACATGGAAAAGACACCCGCAGAGACAGCATGGAACGAAATACCGGTGAAAAGGGACGAGGCGATGAGAGAGTGTGCGCCAAAAAATGATCAGCCTGGTGAGCTAAATGCCCATACTACATACCACTTACTACACGCTGCATACCCAAGACATTCCCCGCGCCATGGCAATGGCAATGATAGATCGAAAATGGAAAATGGAAAATGGCAAAGAGAAAAACCCCCTATCTACAAGGACAAGTGCGCTCTTGGTAGATTCTTGGTGTTTTCTCGGTAAGAAATAAGGCAGGGTAATGTGACTGCCATAAGAGCTGTTTCAGACGTCAGACCTCAACGTCGCGTAGCTAGACGAAGTACATTGAGTGACGAGGTTAGGGGGTTCTTACATCTGCCGAGCCCGTCGATGAAGTAAGGACCTAATCACCGAATATACCAAGTCCCCTTCACACAAAGTTGTGGTCGTCGATAATGGCCATTGTCCAAGCCCCAAGACCTAAGCGCCAAAGAAAGCCCAAGCCCTTGGATTGGACTTGGGAATGAGATGGGACTTTCCAAGAGCCTCCGTCCTCTCCCATAATGCCGCAGCATCTTCTGCATCACATCACATCACCCATTCTCGGCGATCTTCGATGTCCCAGGCGCCGGGTGGCGCCAATCACTTGGCACCAAGCACATTGGGGCCTTCTCGAAACGAACGGCCAAAAGGCTTGGGCATGACGACAATGTGAAAATGATACCAAACTTTCCCATGACATTCGAAACCTCTCCAAGCCTCCAGAAGAATAGAGGACCAGAAGATCAGATCAGACGATCATCAGTTGCCCATCATGACGTTTTGTCCCTTCTTTTCGCAGCCATCGTTTTGCGTTTTCTGGAAAGCTCCGCAACTGAGAGCAATGAGACGAGCCACATTCACACCACACCACACCACAATTCCATACTCGTAGGCGTGTCACTCTCGGCGATGCAGGTACCATGTAAAACGAAAACGGTGACTCTCAACAAGGAAACATGGCATTAATTGTTTTGTATCTGAGCGCAAAAACGACAGAGCAATTTTTGTTGTCTCGCCAGCACCAGAACTGTCCCAAGAACCAAGCAAACGCAGATTGGGGTATATCCAAAGAGACGTAGCGACTTTGCTTTGCCCGATTACCCAGTCCAGTACAGTTACAGTCCAATACCACCACCCCCGCGCCCACCACCAGCCAGTAGCGTTGATTCAATCATCATGCCTGCTCTCTCCGGCGGCTTGCTTGCTCTCGTACTCTTGTGACATCAATAGAAAATTTCTGCAAGTAGTCTTTCGCGCGTGTCTCCGCAGCCCCCAAACGTGTGTATCATGTGCGCGGAATATCGATCGCAGTAACGATTTGTGGTAAGAAGCACCTGTGCAGATCGGTCGCTTACACGGAGCTGTCGGCCTTGTCCTCGCGGCGAGCTGCTCGGCCCTTCTCGGACCAGGGGAAGTGGAGGACGGGCACGATGAAGAAGCTGTTCGAGGTATCGGCAATACCGGCGAGGGCGTTGTACCAGGCCAAGAATGCTGCAAGGATGCCAAACGCACCGCCGGCACGGGTCAGACCAACGTGGGGTTCGCCGTTCTCGAGGACCAGGTACGAGCAGCCCAGCATCAAGAAGGCCAGGTCGAGGGTGAAGAACAAGAGGAAGAAGGCCACGGTGGACTTGAGGGTGCAGATGAGGAGGATGAAGGTGAAGATAAACCAGCCCTGTAGTTGTCTCAGTTAGAAACTGCGCCGAACCTGCAAATGCGATCGAGAACCGCTTTACTCACCATCAGATAAAAGCCGAGACAGTCAGTCAGGGCTTTGGCGTTCTGGCTTTCAATGATTGTAGATTCGATCTCAAAGCCGCCGGGGGTGAGAATGATGGCAAAGGAGATCCAGAACCCGCCGTATGAGGACAAAGCGGTAGCACCAAAGGTGTTGCCGACGGCCATTTCCCTTGGGGTTGCTGTTAGCGAGGTTCGATCAAAATGCCAACCAGCAAAACTTACCACATGCCAGCGAGGAGCTGAACGAGGCCACCATAGCCAAAAGCGAGAGAAATGATAATAGCAGGAACTTTAACGTTTCGAGTGCCCAAGTTGATCAAGCTGAGGACGAAGGTGGTCAAGGCGAAAGCGCACAAGCCCAAAGGAGCCGGGTTGGCAAACTTTCGCTTCTCGACGCCTCTGTAGAGACCGGGTTGGAATTCACCACCAAAGGCTGTACACCCATCAGCTCACAGTGTTCTGAAAAGGGCGTCGCGAGGCGTATAAACTCACCAGGCAGGGTAGCATCCGCGTTTGTTCGCATGTGAGCCAGAGGGCCATATCCAAAGCGAGCCGCATTTTGAGCCGCGGTCTTCTCTTCGTGGCTCATGCCTCGAGTGGCTTTCTCGAAGTCCTGGGCATGTGTAGAGGTGTCGCCGTTGACTGCCGAGTTGACAGCGTTGTGTTCGGTGTTGGTGGCCATCGTGAATAGTGGTGTAGACTGGCTGGAGTAGATCCAAGGTAAGAGTGTGGTGTAGTTGCTCGGTTGGATGCACTTCACAACTGGACTGGTTTACCAAAGGCACACTGAAAGAACCGGTAAGAGAGATGGGGAACAGGAGAGAAGTGTTGTCATGAGGAGGGGATCTACCAGTGTTTATGTACTGCTCTGGGATCGCGCGTCCAAGAACACACCCTGGGGCAAGGAAAGCTAGGGTCTTCTGGGGAATGGAGCGAAGGGGAACTACAAGCGCTATGGCCAGTGTCGGAATCGGCGGGGAGGAAGTTTTTTCTCGTGTCTGTGTTTTTTTCACGGCATTGCATCAATTTCTGGTGGACCGACGTTTTGTGAAGACTGGGAACGGGTTGAAACAGGACTAAAGCAGTGGATGGCGGCCGCGAGTGGACAGACAGCTGTTGAGAAGGGGGGTGGGCAGGTGGGCGGGTGGACAGATGACAAGGTTGAGAAATGATCACCTGCGTCTTTGTCCATTCTGCGAACAGAGTATGTCTTCGGAGGACGGAGGAGTTAGAGCTCTTTCCAATACCGCACATCAAGGCCGACCAGGGCGATGGGAGGGCTAGGACTAAGGACGATGACGGGGGGCTTGATGCATCCATTTCTGGAAACGATCTGAATGGCCCGGAGAAGCGAAGAGTTGCATTTATTGCCGTTTAGCCTGTTACTGGGGACGGGCGAATGACTGCAAACCGCAAAGCCCATCTTCTCCGGAGGGTGGAGACATTTTCTGTTTTGCGGTCGAGCGGAGGGAGGCAAGATGCGACTCTGGCTCGATACGGCAAACGGGCGACGGGTCAGGGCGAAGAGGTAGGCAGAGGATACGAGTGCGCAAGAGAGTCACGCCACAGAGAGCTGGAGGCAGAAGGTGGGCGAAAAGAGGATGCTTGGCATCGGAATCGTAGGCATTGTACTCGTAAGTTCTAGACTTTTGTAGGAGTAACACTTGGAGATGCAGTTCTGAAAGAAAACAGCTTAGAGAGAAATGCTAATTACAGTACGCAGGACTGCTAAACAACGGGTGTAAGAGGGAAAATGTGCAAAAGAGCGAAGATCTGCCAGCGGAACAAGAAGTGGGGACGTGACAAATGCCGCTACTGGCTGGCTGGATACGCGCGGAGGAATGATGACGATGACGACGATGGTGGTGGTGATGAAAGCAGGAGCTCCAGAGGCAGACGATGATGATGATGGGCTACAGAAGAGATGGGTTCCTTCCTTTGTTTGATCTTGGTGCCTGCTTATTGCTGGTTGTTGGTTGCTTCTTCTACTCCCTGGTCACAGAATTTAGCTGTGAAACCAGTCACAGAGGAAGAGCGACGACATGGTACAGGAGGAAGGTATGCAGTAGACACGCAGCTTCCATTTAGAAACAGCGGTCAGTACTTATCTCTAGGATAGCAGTTCTGTTCTTCACCTTCGCCTTCACTTCATTTCCACTTCAATTTCATCCTTGACTTCACTTGACTTCCACTACCCCATCGCTTCATCCAAAATAGGTCAACACCCCGAAATGGTCAACCCACCCAGCTCCAGTTCATCTTGCTCTTTTCATTCTCATAATGAACTACTCGTCCTCAGGTTTTCTTCCCTATAATTTGGATACATCTCTTGACTCTTGCGCTTTCAACCTCACAACTCCTACTCGGTACCCGCTCTGCGTGTCTGCTCCTGAATATCCGCTACGATCCTCGCTTACCATAATATGTGACATCATCCTCGATTCGACCAGCACCAAAGAGCTTATTACCATTGACAAGCCACAAATCCTCACGAATTGGATTCGTCCGCCGCTTAACAAACCCTCTCGGACCTGACGCCCAACTCACCCGCAAAACCGTATTTCCTTTCCGTCACACCAGACTTGTTTGTCACATATCACGAGATATCTACCTTTCCATCGCTCTTCGCCGGGCCAGGCAGTGCCATCTCTCAGCGCCACGCTTCTACGCTTTCCGTCGTCTTCCGCCCACACGGGATTCTTCCTCCCATCTTACTAAGTCCCCAACTTCTGTCGCCGTGTTCTAGAAGACTTCGCTGGCCGACTTCCTTTCTACCCCTAAACCTTCTCCCAACTACCCGATCCATCTTCGAACCTCAGGCTGACTTGATCTCACTACCATCCCGTCGGCTACGATTATACTAATTCTACTAACCCTTCCGTATCGAACGCCATTTCTGGCACAGTAATCTCACCACGATTTGCCACTTCCATTGCCCCGGGTCTCTTCTACGTGGAGTTTTTGATTTTCGCTTGGAGCGACCCGGTTTTCCTAGAGTGCCGTTTCAGTTGCCGACATCGCTAACTAATCACACCACTTGTCGCCTAGATCTCAATCGACCCATGTTACCATCTTTGGCATGCACACCCAGGGGTTTCGTCAGAATTGATGAGCCTCACGTTCCGTGCTTAACACGCTTCGAGGGACCCGTGCCTCGGCTATGGAAGTACTTATACTTTGGTCAAAGTGTCGGGCTTCTTGGTTGGGACTTGGCGTCTCCCCTCGTTCCTTACTGTCAATTTACTGGATAGAGAAATGCAAAGCACAAGGGCTTGATGACAAGTCAATCATGACCTCAAAGCGTAGGGCAGTCTGGAATCAAGTGCGAAGGACAGGAAACTGAGTCAATAGCGCGGAAATCTGTAAAAGGATGTAGGTATCTGTTCCTTTGCTCTGGCACCCTCGCTCCTCTGGTCGATTTCTCAACACTTCGCGTGTCAGAGCTGTGCGGACGAAGTTGCGTCCAGGAGTGTCAGGCACGTTTCTCGGAATGATTTACTCTGACACTGTGGAATGACTGGCCGACCATGAGCAAGGTGAACAGTCTGGCGATGCTTCGAGACAACTGATCATTTGTGACCTTAGCACGGACGAAAAAAATCGGCAGAAGTGTTAACAAGAGACTTCAACTCGCACAGGAATGCCTTTGTACCAAGCCAGTTGTAACGATTGAGTGAGGATGCTTCAACACTCTGCTTTAGGACATTGCCAGCCAGCTTACATGGGGAGAATTGCTACGACAAGCCACCCACTCCACGGCATGGCAATCTATCCTATCACAAGAGACGGAACACCAGGACATCAACCCTTCTCCATACCGAGCAACTTTCCAATGGCGCATGGTGCCAGGTATTCCGAACTTTTCCCCAAGCAGCCGAATTCTTGCGATGCAAGCACCTCTACCACAAACAATCGACATGTTTCGCGGAGGATCCGCGACAAGCCTGTCCGAAACTCTTCTTTTCCCGGTAGGTGTATTGAGGTGGTCAAACAGCGAACCGAATGCTGCAATTACATCTCTGGGAGCCAGTCATGACCGTACGGACGACTTTTCCACGTCAGTAATGGCAAATGTGTGCCGGAGCTCACGACACATGGTGGACTGACTTATGAGAGCCGGCCACCAACGGCCCAAAGTCTCTGCTGCTCGTGGCGATAGCCGCAGGATCACTGGCAAACTGGGCGAGATGCCTGTCGATACTGCTGATAAGATGCCCGAGCTTACGGTGAGTTCCCGCTCCTGGTCGATATGGGTGTTCCCAGCACCCTAGGGCGAGGTATTGCTGCATCTGATAGCTGATGCCCGAGGCTTCGTCTGTTGAAGCGAATGGTTATCAGAGTCAGCGTCAATGGACAAGAACAAGGCCAAGCTCCCAGTATAAACCAGGGCAGTGACGGTGGCAAGACTCTGAGAAAGGAACACTCACTGTTGCTTGGTACAGACGTGGTTGTCATGATGAACGACAATCCCATTGTTGAAGATGGCAATGCTCACAAGTGCTGCGCAATAACAGAAGTCCGAAAAAGTTAGGTCAAAAAATGTTTGAGTTTGGAGAAACAGAACCCAAGGCTACGGAGGGAGAACGATATTTATTCCTTACAAGAGGACAGAATCGGTTGATCAGGATTAACAGAGAGAAGGTGCCCATGCACCTTTGAAGTCCTGTGGGCATTGTGCTACCCAACGCAGAGTGTCCGAACCTGGGCTCCCCTGGTACTTGCAATACTATGACACAGAATCCCGAAGGCAGAAATGACAATCACAAAAATCCTGACACTTGGTATCTACACAGTTCGCATTTCAGGGCCGCGATTCGACGACGAGCCAATGACGTCCAACGTGAAGCAGGTCCCACGGTAGGACGACTCCAAGTACAAAGGTTTAAGTCGCCTCGTTTTGCTCTCCCGCCTTAGTTGCAGCCGTGGGAGGCGCCGCATGCTGCAAGTGTGCAAGGTGAGATACCACCGGCTCGGGGGATCCTGGACCAGGGTAAAGTGTCGACCGAAAGCAACGGCCAAGTTCCTGTTGGTGCAACTTGGGCGAGAAACAAGGCGCTGTCTCTTGCTTGCGATGGAGTGGTGGAATTGGCCATGGGATGTCTGCACGAAGTGTCGATCCCTTGCATAATCAACCCCGGGATGTAGAAAATTGCGGCTGTGGTGTCACCAAACAGCAATCTCGTTCCGGCTTTGGGGTTAAACTTGCTTGGGGTTTCTTCTGATCTCGGAAGGACAGGTAAACAGGGAGTGTGGCACTGCATTACGCCATGCGCGAAAGAGAATCCTACGAACGCTTAGCAGTGCAAATGGCCGGGGATGGTGTCTTCCGTCTTCGGGGGGCCGGGGATTGTCATTCGCTACCGAGTCTTTGGGACCTTTTCCGAAATTGAAACCACGGGGGTTTTGGGCGAGCCGCATGGGATGTGCAGAAGCCGTCAAACCTTGTTGTAAAGGTGACGGGCGAGAGTTGGGACGTTTGACGTTGATCAAAAGGCTAATTTTTTTTTTTTGACGATTCTTGCTGCCGCATCTTTTGGTTGAAGCCGTGTGCCTCCAATAATTGCAGGTGGACAGAATTTGAGGAGTTGGGACAAGTTGTCCACGGTCATTCATCTGAAGTACTCGGTACACAGAAAGTCTCGGCTGAAGAAAGCCAAGGGGTTTCTCGGTATTTCGTTTCCATGATAGGCTCGTGAGGCTCGTTAGGCTGGGAGTGTGGGCGTAGGTTGGACAACCTGACAAGCAGAAAAGCGAATAAAGAGGGCCAGAGTGGGACTACTCTACACGAGAAACTACTTTGTAATATTCTGCTCCCCGCTAATGTATGTATACGGTGAAAATCCTGCATGCACGCGAGCAAAGGACCGTGGTGCCGTGCCGACACAAGAAAGATAGGGGGGGTGGTGGGTGGGTTGTTAGGTTTGGTGTGGTGTGGTTGCCTATCTCCTAGAAACTTGTCCAGTCACACACACACCTGTGCGTAGGTAGTAAGTGAGTACTGTAGAGTGGAAAATGGTATGTAACACCTGTGGTTGAAATGTTTACATAGTCTCCGTGGGCAATCGATTCCTAATCTGGAGTCGCGAGTCGCGGGTCCAAGCCAAATCGTACTACGAACTCGTACAAAGAGGTCCCAGCGTATGGATTAGTTCAGCCCAATGGCTACTGGGAACACTATACGAGGTACTTTACATACTTCTACTTCCTCCTTGCATGCTGCTACACACTTGTTGCACATTACATGACCTCTGGACTTGTGGATTTTGGTGTTGGCTGATGCGCCCCGCTTCCGCCCGTACCCTGCCGTACCCCTGCACTTCAACGCCACGGTGCCACTACTGCATGCAAACGTCTTCTCTACCTGGTATCTACCTACCTCGTGTCAGGCACTGCAGGTTCCTTGCATCATCGACCTACAACCCCCCCTGATCCCAAACCCCGGCCCGTACCATTTGATCCTCTTCAAGGTCCTGTATAGGTAAGTACCACGAAAGCCAGCTAGCCAGCAAGCCAGCCAGACCACCCTTGCGTCGCTTACACCGCTTACGGAGTACATCGCTTGCGCAGGACATCAGTTGGTCGGTCGGTTGGTCAGTCGGTCAGGTTCTTACGAGGACAGCGACAGTGTCGCGATACGAGGTAAGATGCACGAGGCACGGGTCATGAGTCACGACCCAAGAGTGATTCGAGACAGAGACACAGAGTGAGTACTTCGTGAAGAGAAAAATAGAGAGAGGGAAGAGAGAGAAAAAGGGGAAAAAGTAACGAGAGGTGAGAAGAGGAGACAAGGGTACGCAAGACACAATACACAATACTTGACACATACGACTACGACAACTAGGTACCAACCATACGAGCAGCATAAGTAAGATCATCTAGCGTCTGACGAGGGTGTGGTTAAGGCTAAGGTGGGTACGAGTGAGGGCGAGATGGAGGACACCCATGCTGGACGCCGAAGACGGACGCAGAGAAAGAGATTCAGTGGTTCCTCAGCACTGAAGAACCGATATGATAGGTCAAGCCTAGATATCCCGTCTCCCTAGCTTCTCTCAGCTACCGAAGCCTCAAAAGTGCCCCGAAGGCATGTCACTCCCACCAAAATTGAACAGCACCACCACCACCACCGATTGGTCCACAGCAAAGCCTAGCTGTGTCATATATCACATTTTACAACACATGCAGCAAAGGGCATCAATGCGTCCAATCATGACCAGCACTCCTGACAACGCGCAGTTCCTCGCTTCCCTCCACAAACATGTCAAGAAGGCTCTGCGCATACCTGGACTTGAAGAAAGTCCCCAGATGTCAACTCCGGAGACATGGGTTTTTCGAGATTTCACGACAGGGATCATGCACTCCCAGGCCTTTGCTCTTCCTAGTGCCATGTCTTGCTGGTACATGCACTCCAGCCCCGTGATGAAGTCAATACACCCCTGGCCGACATTGTCCTTGACAGCTGTGGCATTTCGGCAGCACCACCATGGTGATCCCCTGCAAGAATGATCAACGAGATTGCGAGAGAAGCGCTGCCAGCCCAACGTAGGTGCATCGCATTGGACAGGTTGGCCTTTCAGGTTAGCAAGATAAGGGCTGGTACCCGGTGGCAATTTCAGCTGTAGCGCGAGTCTGCGTGGAAGCCACTGATGTGCTCCCTGAAATCCGCAACAGTCGACCTAGACACCGGGGTCTTGCGTCTTATTTGCGACTCTGGTTCTCTGCACAACCTAGTATCGGTGCTGTCATGGCTTTTGCCTGGGCTTGGTCATGTTCCCTTTTCAGCCTCATCTGCATCCTTTCCCTCCCTTCGACTACGTCCCTAATCCACTCACTGTTTTCGTGAGGTTGAGGAACCTCTGTGTGTGGAGACTGCAAAACCCAGAACCTCCGCAGGCCTGGGTTCTCGACCACCCGGATCCCCAGCGTGTCACTGGCGTCTCGAGCCAGTTTTTCGAAGGCGTCCAGCTCAGGAAGAGAGGGCGAAGAACTGTCCCGAACAATGCACCGTTTGTGGGCATTAATCATTGGATCGTCGCCTGGTTTACTGTTAGTGGGAGACCATACTTTTGACTTTCAAGACAGAACAATGCCCAACTTACCACCCCAGTCACGGATTGCGTCGAGGATAGAGTCGCGTTCCAGCTCCGCCATGCGATTCGAGAGCAGAGCGATCAACAAGGGAAATTGGAACTCTACCGCCTTAACTTCCCTCTTTACAAAGTCCACGTAGTCGTTGAGCTGATGTGCCGCCATTGGCACCCTGGAATACCCAGTTTCGCGGCCGGGCTGTTTGCCTTGGGACATGCGGCCGGCGCGGCGACCCCGCGGGAATTTCCAGGGAGCTTGCGGTTCCAGCATGATCTCGTGGAACGCTTCGTATGTGGACCGGGTCGGATGGATCCTCCTTCGAATCTCGTTTGGCTTGCGGAGGTTGAGCTTTTGTCCCTGCTTCTTTTTGGCGATCTTATTGTTGTTGTTATCGACTGCCCGCTCCTTCGTGATGTTGTGATTCTTGGCTATGTCGGATTTCGATGTGTTATAATGGAACGGCTGCAGCTTTAGGTACCCCGGTTTGAGGTACTCGCCCTCGAACACGCTGTGCAAGATTTCATCGAGGCGCATGACCGTCATCGGCGCACGGATCGCTCTCCACGCCAACACCATCGACTCGCCCATATTGCGGAAAGGGAGATTCGGGGCGACATTATAGGCTTTGAGCAACGCCTCAGCGTGGAAGAGGTACGTGCCATGCGCCAGACTCCATGTGTCCACTATGGCGAGCTTGAGGTTCTTTCGCCCTCTCCTCTTGAGCGCGAGGGCCTGGGCGAACACCCAGACGGGCGACATCGACAGGGACACCCAGGGACTCTGGAACGGCGACGCTTTTCTGTTGCGCATGTGGTCAGCGAGGCTGTCGCGGATGTCTCTCTCAGTCATGACCTCGAGGTCCGCGCACATGTCCTGTTTTTCGCGCTCGCTCTTGAACTGGCCTGTGACATTTCCTCCGCCGCTTTCATCGTGCCAGAATCGAAAAAGGTACCGTGGCACGATCGCCTGCGTGCACGCCGACACGGCGCCCATGTTCACGCGCCGACAAGAGAGTTTCCACAGCCAGGCGTCCCCGACCGCGACGGCCTTGTAGATTACCATTCTAAAGGGGTGTCGAGGTTTTGAGATCGTCATGGTTTTGTATGTCTGCAGAGGGCTTTCCAAGGGCGTTGGCGGCCCTTCAGATGCATTCCGTAGGGTAGAGGGATTGGATGGGTTCGATAGGCCAGACGGACCAGATGGACCAGGCAGCGGCTCGTTGATGCAGCAATACAGATCCTCGCCATTCTCGTCCTGATAGAGATGATGTTCTCGGAGGTATTGGTTATACCAGGACCAATCTTGTAGTGTCGGCATCGTCAGGGTCGGGGTCAGGATTTACTATAGTCATATAGCGATATAGTACTATAGTAGACCATGACTGAACGGCAGTGAGGCACGTAACCAGGCTGCCAGGCAGGCAGACCGGTAGGTAAATTGGTAGGTATGGTGGAGGGGGACGGTAAGGTACCAAAGAATCGAGAACCGAGCAATTAAATAGAACGAAATAGATGAGTACTGCAGACGAGGAGAGCAGAGCAGAGCAGCGCAGCGAGGACCATGGGATGGCAAGAGAATTGAACTTTCCGAAGGCGGATAATACAGAATAGAAGACAACCCGGGGTCTTGAAGAGATGTTGCAGTCGTAGCTGTAGTAGCTGCAGCTGCAAGCACAGCAAAGGCAGGCAGGGAGGGATAGGTAGTAGGTATGTAGATGGTCAGGCGGACCACGGCAGGCCAGTGCGGGACAGGGAACGAGACAATGAACCTGAACCACTCCCAGTACCACATTCACAACCAATATGACCAGGGCTAGGATTCAGAACTCGGATGTAGATGTGGATACGGACGTGGAAAGTAATGAAAGAGGGCAACAGAGCGCAAATGGGCCAAGCATTGGCTGGCTTTTGGGGGAGAGGCGAGAGGGTTATAAAGGACAAGGATGAGGGGGAATAAGAGGGAGTGTGTGTAAGGTGAGGTGAGGTAAAGTGAGTTGAGTTGAGTGAGCTCGAGCGAGGTGAGGTGAGGTGAGTTGAGGGACATGGTAGGAGAATAGTAAGAGGTAGATACCTGGGGTAGGTAGATGTGAGAATAGAATGAAGGATAGAATGATTGGATCACAGTCAAATGACAAGACTCTGGGAGGATGGCCAGAACAAGAGGCCTGAGAGTTGTGTATAGTAGGCACATGAGAGAGACAAGTAAGGATGAAATGAGGAGCTGTCAAAATAGAAGACACATGGATTGATTGAAACGAATTGGATTGACATGTGTATTGGAGAGGCGGTGAAAAGACGCCAATATCTGTAGGGAGAGAAAGTGCAAGTGATTGCACCAAGTGCGTGTGCGTTACTCCCGTCAGGATTGGTATAGAGGGCATGTGAAAAACAGAGATATCCTTCAACAGGCTCGAGAGCATTGATTTGTAAAACGTCGAACGACATTATTGCCTTGCACTGTTTGAACTGAACCATGAGAATCTCGCAGATGCCAGGGTCATTCGTATCGCGTCCCAGACGAGAAAAACCCGCGCTCTTCGCTTCTTAAAAACACCTATAAGAAATAGATCGAATCAACCAATCAAAAACAAACACAAGAAACTGTGGTGCGGAAAATGTCTGTCATGAAAATAGTCCTGCTTCCTCACGAGTGCTGGAAGAAACAGGGTGGAGTAGACAGGGCCCTGCTAAAAGCCCAGATTTTGGTCTTCCACTTTTGCGATTGAATTGGGGAGTTTGGAGTGTCTCCCCAGGATCCACGTCTTGATCATGGGGGAGAATGAGGTCAAGATGCTTCCGAGTGTGGTTTTTTGCATTGCCAGCCCGAGAAAGGCCGGTGCTCTATCCTTTTTTTTTGGGATAGCGGTTTGTGCGTCTGCCAGATAGATAGGGGGGTCAGGGCGAGCAACGCATGTGCATGACATGAAGAGAAAGCGGATAAATTGTCTTGTGTCTTGTTATGTGGCAGGGGCGAACACCAACACGCCCCTTTTGACCAGATGTTCACGAAGGCTCGGGACAGGAATAAGGAAAGGGGAATCTTCAACATGTAATAGAGAGGTTGAATGGCTGTAAAGTACCGTGAACATGATTCAGGAAGCCCCTTGAGATGGGAACGGCATTTGTTGAAGAGAGAAAAGGTTGCTCAGAAGCTCTGATAGAGAAGACGAAAAAACCGAACCGTGTCGATGCCAAGGCCGAATACCACGCCAGCCCTGAAATGGTCAAGCTCCGGCAATAAAGATTCTCCGCATCCCGATATCAAAAACTACAAGTACATCGCTACTACGTGCCCTCACCTCCTCTTTTTCTTTCCTCACACTTCATGAGAACGCATAATCAACCGCCAATTCCTTCATTCATCAATGGAGTGGTAGGTCATATTGGCGTACTAGACCGAATTTTTTCAAAGAGGCACTTTTAAGGCTTTGCGTTCGAAAATGGGAGTTTTCGGATTCCCGTAGTGGATGTGAAGTCACCTGCGTGCCGGACATTTCCTTTTTTTTTTTTTTTCTTTCTATTCTCTATCAGGGAGCCAGATAGTTTTTAGATGAAAAGACCAATTGACGATTATCTTGTAATATTGGAATAAGACATTGGTTGTAAGCTCCTCGACTGAGGCCGAAATTTCTGCAATTCTATTGTATATCCCAACGATCCTCTGGCTTGGCGTAGAGAGAACTTTCCCGCTCGACCAACCTTCTACACAGTCTCTCCCCTCTGCACGCCTCACGTTGCGCGTTCGTCAAGCCGGCAAAAAATGAAGCTCCTCACCACAAACTTCCTGACCTGTGCCGTCAAGGCGTGCAAGTCCTCGTCCGCCTCGTTCCCGCTGCACTTCAAGGACGCCGTGCTGGAACGCACAGAGATCGACTTCAACCCGCTCTTCATCAAGAATATCCTGCCTCGCGTGAACTGGGACGCGTTGACCGTCACGGCGACCGAGCTGGGCCTGCAAGCGATGGTGCCCGAGAAAAATCCTACGGACCTTGGTGACAACAATGACGACGAAATCGCAGTAACAAAGCGAGAAGATGATGATCATGAGATGGATGTCGAGCAAGACAAGGAAACCGACACCGCCCAAAAGGAGGTAGAGATTGACGAGGACGTGCTGAAGAAGCTACACACCCTCCTCCTCGAGACGGCAGTGTCCGAGGGAAAACTGGTCTGTGGAAACTGCGGCTTTGAATATCCCATCAAGGAAGGCGTGGGCAATTTTCTCTTGCCCGCGCATTTGGTGTGAAAGCGGGGGGACATACGCGAGAAAGAGAGAGAGAGAGACGAAGTGCGTTTTGAACAAAAGATGGGAGGCCGCGATCTCCGAGACACCACCTGCTTCGGGATCCTCTCCCGTCCGGTATTACAACGACACATTGCGTGGATCGATTCCGGCAATAGCAAATCGACACACAAGGATGTACCGATCCACCCTCTGCAGGCTCAGGCTCAAGCCAAGGCCGCAAAACAGATGCAGGAAATGACGCGGGACGAGAGCATGGGATGACTACGTCTAGTCCGGAAGCCACACCAGCCATCAGCTATCAGACCGCTTCACACAACATCGCATGGCCCCCTGGGCGAGAGTTGAAAGCCGACTTATCGAGTCATCCCACAGAATATGCGTGAGCACGAAGCGACCATCTGCGAATCTCATGCCGGGACAGTCCCCCAAAAAGGATAACACATTATCTTTACCGACCCGCCATATTTCGACCGGGTGAGAAGAGGTCCAATGAAGCACCCACCAATGTTTTGTCGAAACTATTCAAGGAGGCGCTCTGAAAACGCCGGCAATGTAAACAGAGCACATTGGCCACCATCTTTATGTACGGAGTACCTAGACACACGTCCTCCGCCGTCGCCGCATATCAGGGGTGACCAGACCCTCTGCGCTGTCCCCGGCGTGCAATCGCTGCGCCTGTCGAGCACTCGGTCGAGATGATACAGAATACACAAAAAGAGGTAGAGAAAATCTCTCAAACTCGATTCATTTTTGCAGTGTCGTCCCTCTGCAACGCCCCATCACTTTGAGTTGAGTAAACGGAGCTCATTCGTTGTCGGCCACTTCTCTGCCACTCGTCACTCCCCTGCCTTTGTTGAAATAGGATTACCATGATCCTCGAGAACCCCTTCACACCCTGTTCCACAATATCACACCAACCTTGCTGGTTGTGTTAATGCAAAAAAAAACCCCCCAGCCCAGCCTTGCCGTTGCCCCATGCTGTGCCGTGCCGTGACTTTTAGTCAGATATCCATCCTTTCATTATGCCGTATGGAAGAGAACGCCGGCCCAAAATGCTCTTCCACATTTTCAAATGCTCTTATAACATCGAAAGAAGGATGTGTCCGCCAGATTCCATCACGCATTTCAAGACCCCTTTGTTATCGGATATGCCGGAGTATTAGTTAAGGAAACCTTTGCAGACTGCCGAGCCACAGAGACATGGGATGCGGTCGTCGCTGCCGATCTCACGCTCGAATTTATAGTCGTACGTTAGTTCTTCGTCTGTACGCACAATGTCAGCCTTCGCCCCGTCTATGCCACAGACAGTATTTATTTACCTTTCTCAATATCCCTTAGAGCATAAATGACGATCCGTTTGGTGCCGCCAACCCTGATGATCTTGGCAGTACAGTTGGGTGAACAGCTGTGGTTGATAAATCTCGCAATACCACCCTTCTTGGTGGCATCTACGACAGTCCCTTCGTCGATTCGGAAGAGGTAACTGCTGCCAATGCCACTCTCCGTGTACTTGATCTCTCTCAAGTCGGCGATCTCTTGCCGGATCTTCTCGCCCACATACTCGATGATCATCTCGCTCGCCTGTATCCGTTCCAGCGAATACAATCCCCAGTTGTGGATGGCGGATCTGGCAAATTTGACAGGCTTCTTGCGTTTCTGAAGTTGGTTGAACCGCAGGACATCGGCGTCCTCGGCTATGCCCTGTAACATCTCCCGCTGTCTGTCCAAGTCCTTGACAGTGCGTCGATCATCGGCACGCTTGCCGCGAGAAGAAGCTTTGGGCAGTTCCACAACTTGCTTGCCAGTATCCTTCTTAGCCTCGGCCTCTCTCTTCTCCCGGGCCTTCTGCACCTTTATGCGGTGAGGCAGATATTTGGACTTCTCAGACTCGAGGATTCTTCGTACCGGTTCCGTCCTCGCTGAGCCGGATGGGTTGGGTACGTAGTATCCGTCAATCGGTGGCTCCGTCCTAAGGGCACCAGGCTGAGTTCCAGGCTTGAGATTGCGAATGCGCTCTTGTTTCCAGGCCCAAGCCATTGGATCGCCAATGTCCATGGCCTTCTTCAACTTCATGGCGGATGACAAGTATTCAAGATCTTCTTCGTCAAATACACTTGCTTGCCATCCGCGGAGATCAGGAATGATATCGTCGTCGTCATCGACCGTAGGCAAAGGCTCCACGGCTGAAACACCCCATTCCACTTCTGGCCTCCATTCAGCAGCCTCCGCAAGAGCCTCTTCTTCCTCGGCATATTCCAAAACATTATCCACCACCTCAGCTGCTTCGGCCTCTGCTTGCGCTCGTCGGAGCGCTTCTTGCTCTTCCAGTATCTGTTTCTTGGTTTTCTTCTTTGGCTTCGGCTTTTTGACCTTGGCAGCGTCCGAATCGACCTCAGGTGTTGCTTCGATCGGGGTTTCCACTTTGAAATCCTCAGAGCCTTCGCGATCCAACTCATTTTGACCGACGCCAAACAGTTCGTCGTCTGCCTTCTGGCGTTTACGGGCCTCCAGCTCTTTCACCAGCCTCTTCCGTTTCCTCGACGAGGGGGACATTTCATAGATGTTTCTTTCAAGTTTGGCGATGATGAGATCTTCTGCAGTCTGCTTGCTGGCGTCGAACTCATCTTTGACCACGCTATCTCCCATCTCGGATTCTTCACGGGCGTGGAGACGGCGTTTCGCAACCTTGCGCAGAAGCTCGTCGTCGTCGTCGGACATGGAGGTCATACTCATTCGGCTGGGTGGACGGCTCTCTGGATCTTCCGTGTCACGAGTAACCGAAGTTCGTTGTTCGTCGTCGGAATCGTCATCGTCATGAAATTGAGCCAGTTGGTGGAACAATGGTCTGACATTATGTCTCGTTGTCGGGGCCTTCCTCCTCTCGTCGCGGAAACCAACCATACCTCTGTCTGCACCAGGCCTCTTGCCTATCTTCGGCAGAGAGAGAATATTGAGATTCTTACTCCCAAGTGGGCGTCGCCCAGTACCCAGGCGCGAATCTGGGGTTTGGGAACCTTCGTCGGCATAACCCTGCCTCCTGATTCCTTCGGGGTCACTCACGCCTAGAATCCGTCGTCGTTCTGCGTGTCGACTCGGATCAAGATACTCGTAGAGGACAGGAGCAGCGATGCGTGATTTGACATCTTCCAGCAACTTATCCCGAAGCTCCTGTATGACCAACTGTACAACAGCCCTAGACGGATCCAGGTCTCGCGCACGCTGTCTCTTTTCCTCCTCCATGTCGAGATCGTGCTCCTTCCTTAGCCGATAGGCTTGTCTGGAATAAACAAAATCAACCGGTCCTGTTGTCGTAGGTATAGCGTCTACTGCAGTGGCCGCCTTGTGATGTCCGTTGAGATGTAATTCCAGGTTCATCACATACGTAAACAACGGCTGCATATGACAACCGTGAAATACCTTCTTTGCCTCCACCTGCCCATTGCGCGAATGCTCAAATGTGATAAAATAGCCGGTCTCGTCGCAGCGGACTTCTCGCCAATCATACATTCTCAACCTCTTCTTCAGATGCGGGATCGTAGTGCTCATAACTGGTACATAACAGTGCGCAATGAAGATATACGGTCCTTTCAACGTTTCGGCGATCGGCGTGGTCTCAACAAGGGAGGTAGTGGCCGGCACGGGTTTTACTGGTCTCTCGGGCTTCACGGGGAGTCCGAAAGGAGCTTGGAATGTTGACTGCGGTCGTGAGGGCGGTTTTCCTGAAGGTCCCTTTGGAGCCGTTGGCGGCGGCCCGGTGGACTTTGCAAACCCAGGCGACTGCACTGCAGTAGGTGTTGAGGGAGACGGAGAGGGTTGTATGCGGGACTTGTTTGTGAATCCACTCTCTTTCCGATGCAGCGCGATAGCCCTTTCCACCAACTTTTCCGTGACCGACCCATCTCGGTCGATAGCCACCTGTACGGTCTTCAGGCCTATCCTTTGTCCGCGCTTGCCCTCAAGGTATGCTGTTTTGGCGGCGAGGACTGCAGAAATCGGCCCCCCGCCTTGGAAAGAAGCGCAGTCTTGGTAGGCGATGCTGCAGATGCCGAGGAACCGCCCAGTGACCGGGTCAGTCTTGTTGTCCAAGTCTTCGATCTCGCCGAAACTGGAAAACAATGCGCTGATTTGTGATAACGGTGTCATAGGGTCGAAGCCAGTTACGACGACGGTGGTTGGCGGCGGAGGCGCAACCGCAGTCGCAACGTCAGGCACCCATGACTTCAGATTGTAAGGTGCGGGACGAAATTTTGCTTTGCCTTTTCCCACAACGGCTTTTGTGTAGTTAGGAATGGCTAACCGCGGATCGGGAGGTTGGAAGTTATCTTGAGGTTTCGCTCCAAATTCCTCGAACTGCGCTTTCAGCTTGCGTTTATCTTTGGAGCTCAGATTCTTGTCAAGCTCCGGATCGTAGGTGCATTTGGTCCCCTTGACTTCGGCATTAGCATCGCGCGCGCATCTTCGATGGGTCGGCGGCGTGTGGAGGGGTGTCATCGAGCCTTGATGAAGGGTGGACACATTATTGCTGTGGCCTATCATGGGCTGAGAGCCGGAATCAGTAGTCGGACTCATGAGTTTACCATTTGGAGGAGAGTCGGAGTTCGTAAGAGGGGTAAGGGTGGTGAAGTTGACATGGCTTGCGCCAGCCATGGCGACGCTTGCGACAGGAGCACTGAAGACCGATGAAGCGGTACTAGACGAACTGGCTGAGCCGACACCATTGAGAAGGTCGCCTGCGTACTGGTCACCCTCTTCTGGAATCACCGTGACGGCCGCAGTCTTTGCCAAGTTGTCCTGTTTAGCGGGCAGACGCGGGTGAAACGTGGTAGATGATGAGTTCAGCGAGAGTCGAGCAGAATTCTCTTTCGCGTTGGCATCTTCTGCGCGATCGTCAGGACGGCGCAGTCGGGATCGGTCGAGATCAAGCAGCTTGGAAGTTTTCCGTTGCTGCACGCTGGGAGCGGTTGGGAAGAAATCAGCGAACTTGGAGTGAGAGTGAGTGCCCTGTGGGCGCGACATCTCCTTGATTAAAATGCCAGTCGCGCAATCATCTTCACATCCGCCCTCCTCGATTGATGGTGAGGATTATGAGAGTGTTTTCACCATGAAGCGCAGGGATATGTCGGCCGTGATGTGGATTGCAGGTTTTCTACGCGTCAGTGGGCGAGCGGTCGGAAGGGGGCCGGTTTCCCAGAGGGCGCAGTTTGGGATTTTGGGCGTTTGACGTCGGTGTAGCCCCGTAAACACTGTGTAAGGGGAGGGTTGAGGTTGATGCTTGCTTGCTGGCGAACAAGGCGAGAGGTAGAAGTCGTGTACGAGGAGATTTGAGGTTGACTTGGTCTATTGCAGTACCTGCACTTTGAACTTGCAAAGCATCGTCTTTGCTAAGTTTCCTGTTGCCAAAGGAGCCAAGCCGAGAATGGTTAGGAGGCTCAGGGCTCGGCATGCGATCAACCGCGCTCAAGCGAACAGCTGAAAGTCAGGGCGCGGGCGCAGGCACAGGCGCAGGCAAGAGCTGAATATTCTCATCCCCAGCAAACATTCCAACACAGCTAATTCATTTGATGTCAACAACAATGGCTAATTGACTCTAGCTTACATGTCGGTTACACACATGGTTTGCCTGAACAAGTCTTTGATTCTCATCCCGAGCATGCCGCTAGACTTGTGCACGGGCGCTATACACAATCAATCCGAGAAACCCGTTCCAGGATTTCCATCCTCCTTTGCCCTAAAGACTTGTCCTTGCGTTTCGCGTCCATCCGCTGCACTGCCTAAAGAAGTGAGAGGTTTTCTGTTAGGTTGATGAAAGAGCTGGTTCAAAGAGCACAATGTGGCACAATGTTGATATGGGGCTCTTTGTTGCAGTAGGGTCGCGTTGATGGTTCTGATTAGCAGCAACATGAATACTCTCGTCCAGCACGACATAGCATAGCTCCAACGCAAGAGATGCCTAAGAATTGAAAATGATGCCTCACTCACGCTCCGACTGCGAATTGTGATAACTGTAGTTACAGTTCTGGTGCGAACCCACTGGCGTCGGCTACCATTTTCTGCAATAATCTGGATTTCATCGTCGTCTTCGGTGATGCTGTTGCGATGAAAGTCGGATTGTCGTCTGTCGACTGTCGTGGTTGTCATTGTTCTTGTTTCCGTCATTATGCTGCTGGTCTGGAGTTTCTTCGTCTTCGCAGACTCAGAATGTGTGGTTTTTGATTCATGACAGCTGTGGGAGGCCTCCGAAGTCAAGTCGATCACATTTGCTGAGCGCTGATATGCCGTTGGACTCTGTCGAGGTAGACTTGTAGGCGCCGGCTCTGTGTTTGTGGGTTGTTGTCCTCACTCAAAATACGAGGTGGAGTTGGTGTTGGGATCGTCGCATACATCTCAAGCTCCCTAATGAAATCATGCACTTGAGCGGTTTGTTCTTGAGGTTGAACACTCTCAGTGTCGAATCTGGTCTTGTCTTCTCCCTGGGTTGAGGCGCTATCTGATGAGCCTGCCTCAACACCCTCAATAAATCTCTCAAGATCGATTGAATGACGACCCTTTTTATAACCAGGAATCTTAAACGCACGAGCAAGTTTACGTCCCACCACAGCTCTGTACACGGTTGGGATGCCCCTTACACACTGTAATGGTCAGTCTGAAAACAGTAAGTAATGTTGAAAGTGATTCGTACTTTGCCAATCAGTAAGCCAGAGGACTCATCCATAGCTGATTTGGACTGTTCCAGTGCATCGAGGACATGATAGACCCGGAGGGCTTCGTCATAAGACAGTACAGCAATAGCATCACAGGGTACAGAGGCCCAGATGAGGAACTAGAGTGCATTAGTTTGAGTCACCTTGAGATTCAGGATTGGATCACAAACTTCGCCTCTACCTGTATACCCATCTCCCTCGATGAGCGTACGAGACCGATCATCATCAACCTTCGCCAGGTCCGTGAAATTGTATCTTTTTGTAACTTCAGGGACGAGCCAAGGTCCAGCATCTGAACCGTATAGCTTCTTTAACTCTTCTTCGAGTACATTATAGTCCAAAATCGCCAAAGACCGATGTCCTGAAGTATTAGCGAGGTGAAGCTCCAATGCCCGTCTAGGGTTTTCAGTAAGTGACAAGAAGGGCGATGGAAATGCTCTATCTTGGATAAGATGTCGGTAAGCTAGCTTTCCGAATTTGTCGCTACCATATGTTGGAGGTGGCGGTAGAGGTCTTGAAGAGGGCCAGCCTTGAAAGAAGCGAGCATGTAGTCCATGTTCGGTGTCGAAGGCCCGAAACAGAAGTCTTGGTCTTTGTTGGCTCTCCTTTCCCCGATTATCAAACTTCAGTTTTAGGATAGGGTTGATTCGTTTCCGTGCTGAACTAGGGAAATCGTCATCATTCACACGTCGGTCATCTTCTTTTCCGTCTGAGTTGTTCGCAGTGTCCCAGGATCCCCGAGAGCAAGATTCATCGCTTGATGAATCCGTTGATAGCGTGGTTATTGACTCGCTTGTAGACGCGCTTGATTCGGAACGTGATCGAGTGTTCGACTTTGTGGTTATGGTTGACCGTGGAGCTGGATGAAAGGTGTTTCTTCTTTTGCCCCGCGTTGAGGGAGCGCGGTTGGTAACTCGAACTTCAGGTCTCCGATTGACCCGTCTTAGTGGTGCACGTTTGACTCGTTTTGACATGCTCACGGCAGTAATGGACAAGCCTGTGACGAATTCGCGGACGGATATCTTTGGGGGTTCATTGGTCACAATCCGAGCCTAAAAGAAGAAGGAAAGACGTGGGATAAGTACTAGACAGCAAAGATCGAGCCGATAGATATCAGAGAGGGCCGAATACGTAGTAAAGGTAGTGTAAGTTGGAAGTGAAGTAAGACGAACAGAATAACGAGCATGTCGCATTGAAACGAAACGAGGCCTGAAACGGCCGATTCGTGATCTTCTCCCGCCTCACCTTGTGTTTAGAGAGTGTACTGGCGTGTACTCTGCTACATAATGCAGTCTCCTGACATGAGTCGTTAATGAAGTGTTCGTTGGCTTCCTTGAAACTTGCCTTGAGTTAGTGAGGAACATTGACATTTGGGCTTAGCCTCTCAGCCTCGTTGCCAAGACCAACGGCAAGGCTGAGCCTCTGATAACATTGGCACGGAACTTTTCCATTCCCCAACCTCCGCCTCTCTCCTCAATTCAGCCGTAAGGAAGATACATCCAACAACACGCTACGAAAGAGAAGCTTTCGGCCCTCTTCCTATCAACATCTTCTCTGCCTCCAAATGGAAGAAGCCGAGGCTACACAGTTCCTCGAATCCTTGCTTGGAAAGACCTTCAATGTCACTGTTCTTGATGGGCGTCTATTTTCGGGAACATTTCGATGCACCGACAGTGACAGCAACATCATCCTTTCCAATTCATTCGAATACAGAATGCCATCTAGAGCGGCTGAAAAGGCCGCGATTGACAAGCTGAAGACTACGGGACAGCCCAGCAGAGTGGACATGACATCGCGATTCGTGGGCCTCATTGTCATTCCGGGCAAGCAGATTGCAAAGATGGAAGTAGAAGAGAAGAGAGAGTGGCCTGGCAGCCAGTCCTTGTCAATTCGGACGCGACCATGAAGCGGTGGAAGAGTCACGCCAGCCAAGCAAGACTTTGATCAGAGTACCCTGTCCTTGGAGACATGGTGAACCCCTGCGAAAGCTCTACTGGCTGCCTACGAGTATTGGCAAGCTTCTCGAATCGAGCTATTGGGGAATGCTTTGCTGTGTTTCCAGAAATTGGCGACTAGGTACCCTCTACCTGTCGTCAAGGCACAAAATGGGGGAGGCATGTGAAGAAGCCAAGTTACGCTTCGCCCTCTTGTGACGGACCGCAGAACTGACCGCCTCTCCCACAGCACTTCAAGGGAGGGCGGAACAAGGAACTCAATGCACTGGAAGCTGTAATCAAAGCGAATCAACTGCAGAGAACGCATCAGTCTATGGACAAACGGGATCAAACTCTCGTGTTGATCTGCGCCAAGCTGCTCTCGGCATTACCAGCATTGAGCTGACCAGGTGTTGTATACGTATGTAACTTTGTTAGGAGCCCTCGGGCCTGAAGCAACACAGTAATCACTGATATAAAGACCCCAAAATAATAGTACGCAAAGTGACCTCATCTGGGCTCCCCTACGAGCCAAATTGGGGCGTGGTGACTAGGAGTTAGGGGTTTAGGTAGTGATCACTAAGGCTGGTGGGCTTAAAGAGTTCGAATGTTCTGGGCCCCGAAGCCGATATGGCCGAACAGGTGGCCAACCAGAGCAGGCAACTGCCTGGCGCCGCGAAACTAGACCGTGTACGAATGGCCTGCGGTGCCCTGCCTGCACTTTCGGGCCTTCATGTTGCTCCCTCCACGAATTCTAACACCCAATTTATTTATCAACCCTCAGATCGTTGTCCTCAGCTTCCCACCTCCACCATCTCTTAGGCTCTACGATCTACGTGCTACGTGCTTTGATTGTGTTGTCTTCGGTCGTCTCAATCGCCATCTCTTCAGCAGGTCAGTTCCCATCCCAGCCCTTCCGCACGGTGACGCAACGTGTTTCACCATCCACGCCTCATGCGACATTTCCATCCTTACAAAAGAAAACCCTCTTGTTTAGCTTGCTCGACCTCTGACTCGTTGCTGGATGACTTTGCTGACCTGTTACGACCTCTTTCATGCAGGCGAGACCAAGGAAACCCAGTCCACAAAGCACACCTCCATGAACAGTCGCTGTTTGTCACTTATCCCTCTAGTTCCATCGCAGGAAGCCGGCCGACTGAGCGACATCGCGCCCCAGAACTTGAAGGTGGATTTTGTTTGAGCATACTTCCAGTGTGCTCCTTTCACAGTGCCCTTGAGTAAAGTCGCCAAAACGCATTCCTCAAAGCGGCTGCTTATCTCACTCCTCAAACCTCCTTGACCCGCTCGTTTCTCAAACCCCGACCTCTTCTCCCGCGATCAGCCATATCTTTGCCAGGCCGAGAATTCAATGGGCCAACAACAGTCAAAGAGCAGCGATGGAACTAGAACTCCACTGAAGAGCGGCTCGTCCTCTAATCTGCCGGATACATTACAGCAGTATCCCTCCATATCCAAATCCGACACGAGGGAGAGTTCCTCGCGATCCATCCGATCGTCCATTCGAAGCAAAATAAAGAGCTCGGGAGATGACAAGACCAACGACAGCCCCAGGGCGTCGGGCTCCACCCTTGCGGGGTCGGAAGTCCCAAACAACGACAAGGCTGACGCCAGTTCTATTGCCAGTGGCCGTTCGGGCTCTTCTCGAGCCCCGAGAGAGAAGATCACGACAAACCCTCTGGTAGAGTCTCCTACGTCGCCCAACGACGACGATGATGCTCCATCACCAGGTGCCAACACTCCTGCAAGACCACCGTCACCAACCCAGTCCAAGTCTGTAGGCAAAGGTCACAAATCGGTGGATCGTGCTCAGAGGACCGGAGAGGTAGGCGCAGTCTCTGAGGAAGCTCCTCATCAGGCTCATGTCCACTCATCTACGCAAAAGGCGGGGGATTCGATCTTGGTCAAGCGGGAGAACCAGATCAACCCGCGAGCCCCAGAGACCAAGGCCTCACTGCGGGCCAAGCTGGCAGAGTTGCCAGGTGCTTCTCCAGGAGGTGGTATGGGCATGAGCGAAGTGAATGACATGGATTTGGACGACATGATCTCTCGTCTCCTGGACGCTGGTTACACCACCAAGGTAACGAAAGCTGTCTGCCTTAAGAACGCCGAGATTACGGCAATCTGCACCGCCGTACGGGAGGTGCTCCTCTCTCAGCCAGCACTGCTGGAGCTCACGGCACCGGTCAAAATTGTGGGGGATATTCACGGCCAGTACAATGACCTGATCCGACTTTTCGAAATGTGCGGATTCCCCCCAAACGCAAACTATCTTTTCCTGGGCGACTATGTCGACCGGGGAAAACAGTCTCTTGAGACAATTCTACTCTTGTTTTGCTACAAGTTGAAATATCCAGAGAACTTTTTCATCCTTCGAGGTAACCACGAGTGTGCTAACGTCACTCGAGTTTATGGTTTTTACGACGAATGCAAACGAAGGTGCAACATCAAGATCTGGAAAACATTCATTGACACCTTCAACTGTCTGCCCATTGCTGCGATTGTGGCCGACAAGATCTTCTGTGTCCATGGCGGCCTGTCCCCGTCTCTGTCTCATATGGATGATATCCGGCAGATTGCACGACCGACAGACGTTCCTGATTATGGGCTGCTGAATGATCTGTTGTGGAGTGACCCTGCGGACATGGATCAGGATTGGGAGTCAAACGAACGGGGCGTCAGTTATTGCTTTGGCAAAAAGGTCATCGTCGACTTCCTGGCACGCCACGACTTCGACCTGGTCTGCCGAGCTCACATGGTTGTCGAGGATGGTTATGAATTTTTCAATGACCGCTTGCTCGTCACAGTCTTCTCTGCGCCGAATGTAAGTGCAGCGTTCCTATGCAGAAACTATCGCTAACTCTTTCCCAGTACTGCGGTGAGTTCGACAACTGGGGTGCTGTGATGTCGGTGTCCAGCAATTTGCTTTGCAGCTTCGAATTGCTGAAGCCGCTGGATTCGAGTGCGCTTAAGAGTCATATCAAGAAGGGCAGAAATGCCCGCCAGAATATGCTCAACAGTCCGGTGCGTGTTTCCGGCTTTTATTCACCTCTGATAGCGGAAGCTAATAACTGTTTCAGCCAGCACAAGTGTCGGCTCAGAGTTTTTAAGGGATCACGATATCGAAATAAAGAAAACATCTTCAGTCATTCCTGCGTTTCTCATGACCTGTATTTCCGGCAACGTCGGTCTTGTCACTCGTTCTTGTACAGACAGTGGGCAATGTACCAAGTCTATGACCCGGATCTTGGTTGGCCGCAAGGTCTGGGATGCCTTGCCGTCATGGCCTCGTGCCGTCTCGACTGATTCTAGTTCAATCGGCGTCGGTTGGCGCAACAGGGTTATTCCAACACAAAGAGACACAGGCAGCTTCAGGAAGCTACGTCTTCGGAAAAGCGCATCGGTTTTCGTACAAACAATTTGGAATTCGGTCGATATCAGTCGAGTCGAAGGAAAGGAGCAGAGATTTGGTGGTCTTGCTGGGAATGTACTACTGCAATCCGGAGGGCATGGCCCCCGAGAAGGTCAGGCAGCTGGTATTTGGAGCTCTAGGAGCAAAGAAGTCTATGTCGAGTGATGACCTAATGCTATTGGGGGGATGCAATAGAATTTCACCAATCCCACCAGAATTGAAATGTTTGGCCCCAGGGTTGAATGAGTGACTGGCCAGGTTGATGTGGTCAGACGCGCCAGGCATCCAGACGTGGGTGACGAGGGAGACACGGGCGCGTCAAACTTTCAAGGTCCAGGATTTTTTTCGTGTGGGAGGGAGTAGGCCGCAGCAAGATAACAAGAGGTAGCTGAATGCGAGCCTATAGCAGCTGTGAAGCAACAATTCGAGGTACACGTAGTGTTGGAAGATCAGGGCTGGACCTCTTCTCCACCTTTGAAGCCGCCCAATTCCAATCTGGCTGCGGAGCACATTGGCAACCCTCCACGACGAGGCATGCGGCCCATCTCTTTGTCTCTCGACTAGTAGTAGTAGTTGAACTGCGCCCGTTGCTACTCAGACGACCAATAGCCCTTGTTTCAACCTCTATCCCGATACTCACAGAGTGAGAAAAGTATTCTCTCGTCCACTTCATTACACGATTTGACTCAGCAAGCACTCTCTGCTGGGATCCGGTTGTTGATCTCCGCCTCAAAGAACGCAAACGAAAGCTCCTCTGCCGCCTGCCGTTTACCCACCGCATCTTACCTGTACACGAGCGCCAACAAGGACCGGCTACATATTCCACGGCTCAGTCCACCACAACTTCAACCTGCCATTTTGAACTTCCGTCAAGTGGCCTTCGAGGCCGCTCTCCAATGCCGTCATGAAAGCCGGACCGCTTCTCATTCAGTGGCACCATGAGAGCCAGCCGATCTATTCGGTCCATTTCGATCCTCATGGTAAAGGGAGGCTAGCTACGGCTGGAAAGTGAGTTCTCCCGTTACGACGTATCCTACAGTTTTGCTGACTAGAATAGTGATAACAATGTCCGGGTACAAAATCCTCTCTCTTCGCTCCTCTCTTCGGTAAAATCTGCTGATACGGAAGAAAATAGTTATGGAGCATTGAAGCTCAAGGCGAGGAGAGAAAAGTAACATACCTATCAACTCTCACCAGGCACACTCAACCCGTCAATGTCGTCCGGTTCTGTCCCAAGGGTATGTACTCTGATACTGGCTTGAACGCTGTTTGCTGACGGAAGGCAGGTGAAATGCTGGCTTCAGCCGGCGATGACGGCAACGTCCTTCTTTGGGTGCCCTCCGAATCTTCCATGGCCACCTTGACCGATGAACATGCCGATGACAAGGAAACATGGAGGATCAAACACATGTGCAGGACTTCCACCGGAGCGGAAATTTATGATCTGGCATGGTCGCCAGACGGCCAATATTTCATTACCGGTGGGGTCGACAACACGGCGAGGATTTTCAATGCGCATACCGGTATGTGTGGAAGTTGATGTCTCTCACAGCATGACGCTACTGACTTTGCCCAAGGAACCATGATCCGCCAAATCGCAGAACACAGTCATTTCGTGCAAGGCGTGGCTTGGGATCCCCTCAACGAGTTCGTTGCGACTCAATCATCAGACCGATCGGTCCACATCTATGCTCTCAAGCTCAAAGATGGCACGCCAACACTGTCCACCCACGGCAAGTTCAACAAGATGGATCTCCCCGGTCGACGGATATCGTCCAACAGCCCGGCACCAGCAGAGTTGACGCACCGTGCCTCGAACTCCAGTGCCAACAACCTTGCCATTGCGTCTCCCGCGCCCTCCAACCCTGGAACGCCTCTGACAACTCCTCTACCTATGGATCCTCCTCTCCTAACATCAAGCCGGCGGTCATCTTTCGGCTCGTCGCCTTCGTTCCGGCGATCTGCTTCACCGGCACCTTCGCTACCGCTCCCAGCCGTTAGACCAGAGATTTCGTCTCCGAGTCTCAGTGCAGCCATGGGTCTAGCAGTAAAGAACACGAATATCTACCACAACGAAACCATGACCTCTTTCTTCCGTCGTCTTACGTTCTCACCAGACGGCAGCCTCTTGTTTACACCTGCTGGACACTATAAGACCAGCTTTCCAATGGCGTCTGATCCAATGAAGACCACGGATGATGTGACAAATACCGTCTACATCTATACAAGAGCTGGCTTCAACAAGCCTCCAGTAGCCCACCTTCCTGGGCACAAGAAGCCGTCCGTGGCGGTCAAATGCTCTCCTATCCTGTATACCTTGCGCTCCACCCCGAAACCCACAAATCACATCACAATCGATACCTCGTCGGCGAGCGAAGAGATACCTCTCCTGCCAGATCCTATAGTTCCGCAGAGCTCATCAACGATCATGGAGCCTCCACCTTTGTCGGCTTCTACTCCTGGTCCTGATTCGATGTCTGCCCCTTCACCGAAACCATCGATCGATGGTGAGCCTGCCAGCCCTGCACCCACTCCGGCCTTCTCCCTGCCGTATCGAATGATCTACGCCGTGGCAACGCAAGATGCAGTGTTTGTTTACGACACGCAGCAAACCACCCCTATCTGTGTCGTGAGCAATCTTCACTACGCCACTTTCTCAGATTTGACCTGGTACGTCTTGAAATGCTCTCGAGGCAAGAATATTACTGACAAGGTGACGCAGGTCAAATGACGGTCTTACACTACTGATGTCCTCTACGGATGGCTTTTGCTCTACTTTGGCGTTCGCACCGGGTGAATTGGGCCAGGTCTACACCGGGCCCCATCCAACATATAGCCATCCGGTTGTTACAACCTCGATACCTTTACCAACATCTTCTTCAAATTCAACACCTGTTCCAACACCTACCGCTGCAGCTTCACCTTCGCTGACAAAAGCATCTCCTGTTCCTGTACCACCATCACATCCTTCACCAGCCCCATTTGTACTCCGTCCTGGAAGTCCGACGAGATCCAATTCGCAGTCATCAATAGCTACAATGACGTCGGTCCAAACTTCGGGTCTCCCAAATAATGCCACCCCTACCTTGGGACATGTGCCCCTGGTGACCGCCTCCAATTCCGGTCCTCCGATAGCTATTCCACCGATGACAACGCCGCCTCAGACTCCTGCAAGTGTTCATGGTGGTCAACATTCTGCAACAAGCTCTATTAGTGGTTCTGTTTTGGGCAAGAGGGACGGCGCAACAAGCGAAAGCGAAAAGGAGGAAACCAAGTCGAAGAGGAGAAGGATTGCTCCCACTCTTGTTGGTCCGTCAGGCTCGACTGAGAATGCCAAGGAAGAAGGCAACTAAGTCGCCTTGTCTCGATTACTCTATTTTCTTTTGTGTTGGGGATTTTACATGATCATTATTCCATGGGGCTGATTGTGATGCCCCTTTATGGTCTAGCACGGCGTCAAGTACATGCCGCTGGGAGGCGCCCCTTTCGTTGCAAAGGGTGGGAATTCGGTAGAATGGGCCTTGACGGGCGGCAGAATTTAGTACAACATGATTGTGATCAAGGAGTCACTACACAATCCTCTCATTATCAGGGCTATCTTGTAATCCAGTGCTAGTTCATTTTGCCTTGACCTGTAGAACTCGGTGAGGGGCTGGGCATGTGAGTTCGCGTCATTAGCGCGTGACTCAGGCACCGCACCGCAGAATACATCATCGTTTTTCAGCAGCATTTCCCGCTTTCCATCATATGTGCTGCCGCGACGCTGCAGCAATGGTGGCAATAGAGTCCTTCTCCAGACTCCGGACGGCAGAGCGTCAAGAGCGGCGTCGCAGGCGCACGGTTTTATCACCCTTTCCTCATTGACCTCGACCGTTAAATCATGGGTGTTACTGGGCTGTGGACCGTGGTTGCCCCCAGCGCCCGTCCAACCCAACTCGCCTCGCTGAATCGCAAACGCCTGGCCGTCGATGCCTCCATCTGGATCTACCAATTCCTCAAAGCGGTGCGGGACAAAGAGGGCAATGCCCTACGCAACAGCCACGTCGTCGGCTTCTTCCGCCGCATATGCAAACTGCTCTACTTTGGCATCAAGCCCGTGTTTGTGTTCGATGGCGGGGCACCGGTCCTGAAGCGAGAGACCATCCGGAAGAGAAAGAGAAGACGGGAGGGTAGACGAGAGGATGCGGCGAGGACGGCGGGAAAGTTGCTCGCCGTGCAGGTTGCTCGGGCGGCCGAGGAAGAAGAAAAGAGGCGGAGAGCGGACAGAGAGAAAACACCCGAAGAGGAGTTACCGGCGGACCAAGACTTAGTGTACGTTGAAGAGCTGGGCATGACGAAGCAAGAACGCTCGGCTGGTCGAGGCGAAAAATTCAGGAAGAAAGACCAGTACCATTTGCCCGACTTGGATGTGAGCCTTGAAGAGATGGGTGCGCCGAACGACCCACGGATCATGTCTCAGGCCGAGTTGGAAGAGTACGCGCGACAATTTCATTCGGGCGAGGATATCAACCTCTACGACTTCAGTAAGATTGATTTTGAGAGCCCTTTCTTCCTCTCCCTCCCAGCAGGAGACAGGTACAACATCCTAAATGCCGCGAGGTTGAGATCGAGGCTGAGGATGGGCTACTCCAAAGAGCAGCTCGACGGCATGTTTCCCGACCGCATGGCTTTCTCGAAGTTTCAGATCGAGAGAGTCAAGGAGAGAAACGAGTTGACGCAACGGCTCATGCACTTGAACGGTATGGTGGAAGGAGACTTTCTGAGAGAGGGCGGTGGCAGGATTGCTGGTGAGAAGGGGAAAGAATATATTCTGGTGAAGAATGAAGGGGTGGAGGGCGGATGGGCGCTGGGCGTAGTGTCGAACAGACAGGGTACCGAAAAGGAGAATGCAATCGATCTGGAAGACGAGGGAAAGTCTGAAGTCGCTTTCTCTGCAGACTCAGATCAGGATGAGTTCGAAGATGTCGCGATTGAAGGCCTGAACCGGCTCCCAAAGACATGGGCTCGGAAGAGGAAAGCTGGCGTTGATTATGACATGTCGTATGAGGAGGTGGCAGAAGAGATCGCGAGAAAGAGGAAAGCAGTATATGAAGCAAGGAAGGCCGCTTCAAGCGCTACCCAAGCTGCTCCGAAGACTACACGGCCTTCCCATCCTGCCGTTCGGGACATCCCCATGGAAACGGCCGAGGAGTCGTTATTTGTCCCAGAGGACAAAACAGGGCCCGAGGACGAGGACGATATGTTTGAGGATGTTTTGCCCCTATATCCTGAGCCGGAGGAGCATGACGAGGATCTACAACGCGCCATAGCCATGTCCTTGGAGGAGCCAACTGATGACGACCGAGGAGGCGGAGGATGGATGGCTGAAGGAGCACCAGAAGTACCCGCCGAGGAGTCTGCAGAGGAGGATGGATTCGACCTACAAGCTGCCCTTGCAGAGTCAAGGCGAACTAAGCTCAAGCCCAAAACGAGTGTCAGAGACCGGAGTCCGACGTCGTCAAAGATCACGAGCACTGCCGCGCCAAAATTTGATGGCCCGTTGCCCTTCGAGTCTCTCAACCTCGGACAATCACTGCTGGGGAAGAAGAAATCCAAGAAAATCGAGGAAGATCTATCAGGTGGATTCGATCGAGATCTCGGAGAAGATGCATTTCGTAAGGAGAGGCCTGCTCAGCCATTGCCGGAATGGTTCAATGCCACTCCAAACATCAAGGATATGAAATCGAAGACTGCAGCTACAGAAGATTCATATGATGTGCACAGAGAGGAAAATGCGGATCTATGGGACACCATACGACGCCACGACACCAGTGAAGTGATAGACCTAGAGGCTGAAGATGACAAAGGCAGAAGTCAACAGCCAATTGATCTTGAAGAGGAAACGGTTCAGGAGGAAGCTCCACTGTTGACCCAGCCATCTGAGGAACCTGTCGACGAGCTTGTCCCTCCCAGCGAACCTGAAATTGCTATGATTCAAGAGGTTGAAGATCTCGAAAGACGGAAAAGAGACGAAGAGCGCGAGAAGCGATACGAGCTTGGACGACAAATTGCAGCCGAAAACCAACCCGAGGAAGAGCCACCACCGACGATGGGCGAGATCGCTGAAGAGATACAAGCATCACCGCCTCAACCGTCTGCTGTTCCTCAGTATTTGCCTGAGCCGGCTGGTACTGAACATGTCGCGGCCAATGAAAGTGATTTTGAGGAAGTCGAATGGAGTGAGTCGGACAATGAGCAGCCTGTACAACCAGCGAGTCCAGGATCGCTCGGTACTGTCGAAGAGGAGCCTTCCCCGCGCCAACACGACACCGCAACTGCTGCCCAAGATGAAGACGAAGGTGAGGAATTTGAGGATGTCGAAATGGAGCCTGCAGTTGCATCAAATCGAGGGCAAATGTCGACAAATGATTTCCCAGTGCGGCTTTCAGGACTGAGCGAACAACCCGTTGCAGAACCGGGCATCACGGAAATTCCAGACGTGGCGCAAATCGAAGAAGAAGAATTCGATTATCTCTCTGCCTCGGAGGAAGAGTTGATGCGCCAACTGGCCGAAGAGGCTGAAGAACACACCCGGTTCACATCCGCCCTCAATCATTCCAAAGGACCCTCGACCGAACAAGCCATGCGCGATTTCGATGCCGAACTCAAAGCCTTGCGGTCCCAACAGAAACGCGACCGTCGAGATGCCGACGAAGTCACGCAGACTATGATCCAAGAATGTCAAGCACTGCTGAGATTGTTTGGCCTGCCGTACATCACCGCCCCAATGGAGGCTGAAGCGCAGTGTGCCGAACTTGTCCGCTTGGGCCTGGTGGATGGAATTGTCACAGACGACTCAGATATCTTTCTCTTTGGAGGAACCAGGATATACAAGAACATGTTCAACGCGGCGAAATACGTCGAGTGCTATCTCTCCTCAGATCTTGAAAAGGAATTCTTGCTGGACAGACGGAGATTGATCAGGTTCGCGCATCTATTGGGCAGTGATTACACCGAGGGAGTCCCTGGAGTTGGACCTGTGACTGCGCTAGAGATTCTCACCGATTTCGAGAATCTAGAAGAATTCAAGGCGTGGTGTGAGAAGATCCAACTTGGCAGACCCCAGGATCTGGAAAACCAACTCACTACCCCTTTTCGACGGAAATTCCGCAAGACGGTACAGAAACGTCTGTTTCTGCCAACGGGATTCCCCGACTTAAGGGTGGATGACGCATACCTCAATCCGGAGGTCGACTCAAACCCGGAACCATTTCAATGGGGAGTGCCGGATTTGGACAAATTACGAAGCTTCCTGATGGCGACGATCGGGTGGTCGCAGGAGAGGACCGATGAGGTTCTAGTCCCGGTCATTCGGGATATGAATCGGCGAGAAGTGGAGGGCACGCAGAGCAACATCACCCGATTTTTCTCGGGAACGGTTGGTGTCGGCGGACGGGGCATCAATGGAAACCCAGGAACACATGGCAAGGCACTTGCTGTCGGTGGCGAGGGTGTTGGGCAGGCTCGAGCGCAAGCGGAAGCGATGGCGCCCAGAAATCGTACGGGCAAGGAATCCGGCCGGATGAGAAATGCGTATAAAAGGCTCAGGGGAGAGGCAGAGAAACGGCGGAAACGACGGGCTGACGAAGGGGATGAGGACGAAGAACCGAGCGAAAATGAGGATGAGATTGAGGTTCTTGACGGACTCGGCGAGATCCAAGGTATCGAGGAAGTCGAACACCAGCCTAGCACGAACGACAATACTGCTGACTCCTCGCCCAACCTGGTTATGGGTGGAGATATCGACGATGACGGAGAGTTTGCGGGTGATGAAGCCTCGACGAAGCGCCCTGCGGCCTCGAAGTCGAGATCCAAATCAAAGACCAAGGGAACATCACAAGATGTCACAAGGCCACGATCAAAGGCGAGTAAGAAGGGCTCGAGGAAGAGAGTAGGGGAAGATGGGGAATAAGGAGCTTTTATATGCCCGCTTGCGTCCTGCATCCGCCTCATTTGAGCTGAACACATACATCCATCCATCTCGTGTCTGTCGATGGGTGCGTAGAAGGATAATTGGCTTTGCACAGTATGTTTTACGCGATCCACGATCTAGATGAAAATATGAATGAAACATTCCGAACGCTGAGGAGCGTCCCAGAATGAGAACGAGCTACAAGGTTTTAAAATTCTTCTTCCTGTTGAATACTCGTCAAGGTCATTTCTCATCACTGCGTGTGTAAGTGTAACCTCCAGTCGAGTGCGACGATGTCTTGTATGTACTTGTATGCCTCTCCATCAGGTTCGTAAAATCCACTCGCACCGGGCCCTTTCCTAGCTAGCCCGATGAGGTAGGTATGTATCATTTTTGAAAAGATTAACATGCTTGGAGGTATGTTCGCCAGATGTGCCTGAGTGGCCTTGCCCTCGCCTTTTTTTCTTTCTTAGCCGTGACGAGGTGACAGGGCACGCAGGGGGACAGTGACAGTGTCTTCCCACTACCATTGCTTCTCAGAGTTCAATTGATGGGGTTTCCATGACAACACAGCGATGTGTCTCTGACATGATCAGTCTTTGGGAAGCACATTCTCTCGTCCTGTGTAACGCTTCGTTTGGCCCCAGAGTCTCGCTAGATTTTAGAAGCTGGGAAGTGGTGTTGCGGGGTGTTCTTTTGACGTCGTTGTGTGGTCGGTGCGGGAGAAGGACTCAAACCATTCCGGCAACAAACGGGGCGAAGGTTGGTGAGAGTATTTCTGGTTATTGCTGTTTCCGCTGCCGTCGTTCGAGTCTTGTTGTCTTGGTGCGTTCAGTGGGTCCGCGGTCGACCTTGTATTCAAACTCTATACACAAGTGTCGAGTTCGAGCAAATGACTGGGCTCGTGCTTTTCGGGGAGAAAAGGGCGTGTATCCATTTTCCTTTTTTGCTCTAGCGTTGTGTGTGGCACTGTATGTCGGCTTTTCGCACGTACAATGTGGGTTAAATGTGGGAGGTGAGTTCGAACGTCACGGTTTATCCATCCGCCTGTTCAAGTCGGGACAAACGCGTTCGCGGGTGTCGAGGAGGCCGAGTGGCCCATTCACCCTGCGCCGTTCATAGAGGCCCTGACTGGCGTAGCTCGTGTACTGGAACACGCAACACCATGGACATCGATACTGAAAGGCGACGCGATTATAAAACCACATGAGGATGTCGTACCAGTTGAGGTTGGACCGGTCAAAGATGCCCGACGACATCTGCCTGTCCCAGTACTCGCCGCCACTCCACGGCAAGAAGCGGAAACAGGCGCGACACAGCTTCAGGTGCGGGGGGATGAAGTTGTTCCTCCGCTCGAGGAGACGGAAGAGGCCGTCTTTGTCGCGGTAGCCGCGCCAGGGGGAGAAGATGCCCGGCTCGGCGGCCACGCGCGCCATGGTCTTGCACGTCAGGGCGAGCGAGACCTGGAAGTGAGGGATCTTGACCCTCTTGAAGATGTCGGTGAGGAGCTCGTGCGGGAGCTGGAGGAGTCTGCTCTTCCTCTGCGGAGAGACGGGCCCGTACAGCAGGATCGAGTCTGGGATGAAGAACGGATCGTAAGGGTCCGGTTGGGACGGTCGGGGCCCCGCGGCTTCCTCCTGCCGACACCAGTCGTCGAATTCTCTGTCGGCCGCGGCTTTCTGGTCCGTCAGAATCTGACGTCGTGTCCGGAACCCCGACCCAAAGATCGAACGGTGAGGTGTCGTCAAGGAAGGGGGCGGCTCGAGGATGTGCTCGGAGCCGGAAATGCATGGCGTAGGCTGGGCATATTGTGGTGCGGCATCTGCTATTTCTGAATCCATGGACATGGACAAGGACTGAGGGCGCGGAAAATTTCGAAGTGAACGACTCTACTTTGATGTTTGATCTTGTAAGCCCTTTGCAAACTCGAGAAACGGGCCAGAGGCGGCGAGATGAGAACGTTTGATAAGGCCAAGAAAGAATCTGGGGAAGAGGCCTTGGGGAAACGGCTAGGCACCCAGGCTGTCGGGCGGGGCAGGCGGGCGGCTGGGCGGTGAACCAAAGCACTTGGAGAGGAGAACAGCATGGCTCGCCTATCAACAGCCTGGACGCTCGTTAGCAAGTTCCCGGTACCTGACGCCTACATACGAGTAGGTATGTACCTAATGTTTGATGCCCGATGCATGCGGACCATTACTGGCTCTCGAACACGACACCAATGCCCAAAACTGAAACAAGAGTCTACGAGTACGAGTCTGTCCATTGCTGGTTAGGGTGCTACCAAGTCCCATCTTAAAGAACCCCTCTTGCTCTTGTAGGTGCCAGCTGGCCTCGCGTAATGTGCTGCCCCCCCATTGTGTTATTACCTGGTGCTGCGGCCGACCTTACAAGGCTGAGTGCCAAGCTGCATCGGGCAACTCAAAAGTTGGCGCGACCTGCGGAGTTGGGTTCGAAAGGATGTTCGTGTGCCTTGCACTTCTGCAGTTCTGGTGACTTGTCGTGACATCTCAGAGTTTTGAGATTGTCGCTGTTTTATCTCCTGTCAGCCAACCCCCATAACCTGTGCTATACTTCGATCCCGTCTCCCAACGATTCTCTCTTGACCACCGCTTCGATGGCCGAATCTCACCCGGTGGGTGCTCCGCTCGAGGAGCAACTGGAGTCAGAGTCCGACGCGGAAGAACAGCACCAGGACGGAGCCACAGAAGGCACTCACGATGCAACGGAAAAGTCCTCTGGAAAGGCGAAGAAGAAAAAGAAGAGGTCCAAGAAAAGCAAACTCGTCTCTGCCATCACCGGCAAAAAGTCCCCCGAAGAACCTACAGACCCCTCCAAACCTGCCTCCAGTCTGGCCGGCGACTCGCTACAGAATCTGCTTGACATGAACCCTGCCCTCAAAGGCGAGCTCGCGGGGCTTTCTCCAGAGAAAGCAAACGAACTGCTCAAGAAGATGGACGTCTCACAACTACTGAGTGGACTTGCGTTGACGGGGAAAAATCAAAAGGACATGGCGTCTTACAAATTCTGGGCGACTCAACCGGTACCGCGCTTCGACGAAAAGGCAGAGGAGGATAAACCAGACGGCCCGATCAAAGAGGTTATCCCGGAACTGGTGCCCAAGACAGCCGCACCTCTGCCCGAAGGGTACGAGTGGGTGGAACTCGACTTGACCAACGACGAGGAAATCAAAGAGGTCTACAAGCTTCTTTCGTTACACTACGTCGAGGACGACCATGCCATGTTTCGCTTCAACTATTCCGCCGTCTTTCTAGATTGGGCTCTGAAGTCGCCTGACTGGAAGAAGAGTTGGCACGTGGGCGTCCGAGCAAAGGGTCCAAGCCGACTTCTGGTCGCGACCATCTTTGGCATCCCGATCAAGTTGCGCATACGGCAAAATGTCCTCGACGTGGTGGAAATCAACTTCATGTGTGTCCACAAGAAGCTGAGATCGAGAAGACTGGCGCCCGTGCTCATCAAAGAAGTCACGCGCCGCTGTCACTTGGAGGGCGTTTACCAGGCAATCTACACCGGCGGCGTCGTCTTGCCTACACCAGTAGGGAGCTGCAGGTACTTCCACAGAAGCCTCGACTGGTTGAAGCTGTACGAAGTCGGTTTCTCGCCTCTGCCGCCCAAGATGACACAAGCGAAGATGATTGCCCGAAACCAATTACCCACCACCACCAGCACGCCAGGGTGGCGGAAGATGGAGGAGAAAGACGTCGACGCCGTCCACGACTTGCTGTCACGGTACCTCGAACGGTTCGAGCTCGCCCAGGTATTCTCGAGGGCCGAGATAGTCCATTGGTTCCTCAATCGAGAGAAGCCGGAGAATCAGGTCGTGTGGTCGTTTGTGGTGGAAGGCAAGGACGGCAAGATCACCGACTTTGGGAGCTTCTACTGCCTGGAAAGCAGCGTTATTGGCGAGATGAGCAAGAAGCACGACAAAATCCGAGCGGCCTATCTCTACTACTACGCGACCGACCAGGCGTTCAATCCCAAGGAGGAAGGGTTGAAGGAGAGACTGTTGCAGCTGGGCCAAGACCTGCTGATTGAGGGGAAGAAGGTACGTTTGTCGCTCCCTCACACTCTCTGCTTTCACAGACCCACCCTTTTTCCCCCAGTATAGTTAATACTAACTGCGTGGTCAGGCGAAATTCGACGTCTTCAACGCCCTCACGCTGCACGACAACCCCCTGTTCCTGGAACAGTTGAAGTTCGGCGCCGGCGACGGCCAGCTGCACCACTACCTGTACAACTGGCGCACCAAGCCCATCAACGGCGGCATCGACGCGAATAATATTCCCGACGAGAGCAAGAGGGGCGGCATCGGCATTGTGCTTCTGTAGACTGGCTGGTGCACGACAGACAGCGCGAGGGCGAGGGCGAGGGCGAGGGCGAGGGTGAGGTGCAGATACACGAGGCAAGAGGGCAGAAAGGCTAGAAGAGATGCTGTTTTCGAGAACAAGCGTTCATCGGTGCTGTAGTGCGAAGTGCGACGTGCGACGTGCGACGTGCGGCAATGATATACGATGTTACGGACGTTTCTCCTATATACCGTACCTTAGGTACAATAGGCTGGCGGCTCCAAACGACAAGTAGGATAAACATGATTTGACAGTCGAAAAACTGCAACAGTTTGCTTCGACAATACTCGAATAACCCGATGATCTAGTTCTGCCTACCTAGGTAGCGAGGTTTTGTTCACCTATACTCGGACCGCATATATTACAGGCTCATTCCTTTTCCATATCACCGTCAATTTCGGCGCTCTTACAAATATAAGGCGACTTCCGCCTATTGAATTGGTGCCCTTGCACCATCATAGAATTGTTATTTTGACGCTCGAACACGTTCTTCCGAGTGCTGGCCCTCTTGAGATTCATGCTTCTCTTGTAGACATGGCAGTGCACTGAAGCCACACGAGGACAGGGTATTCCAGGTCACGTATTTCCTCGGCCTGAACAGAACCTGCTCTTGTTGGCGTCAAGGTGCGCTTGGACAGAGTAATTCCAGTATGGCTTGCGTTTGAGGGGGGATTGTAGTAGATTTCGATGTCCATGGACCTTTAGCTCCTCTTTTTCTTCCCACTGCAGCAGCCACAGCCCGTCTTATGCGAAGGGAGCCTGCTCGGTCCGATCGACCTCGAGAAGGACAAAAAAAGGCTCGCTGGTCTGCCGGGACTCACGTCCCCGATGGTGTCGCTTAGACGACTCCTCAACAGGAACTATACGCGTATTTGACCATGTTCATTTGCCCTGTCGTTGTTTGTGCTTAGGGTTCTTGTCGCAGATGATGAAGACGCGGTTCTTGCGGCGGACGGCCTGTCAAACGTAGCAGGAAATGTCAGCGGAGCTCACAGAGCCACCTCGGGGTGCCGGAGACAAGAGGTCCAATGGGTGCGAATGTGCACGACCGGTCTCGAGCTCAACAGGGGACAGCGTACCTTGCAGCCATCACATAACCTCTTCACCGACGAGCGCGTCTTCATGCCCCGCACCTGGATTTGTGTGCTTAGAGGTAGCTGGAATTGTGAGACTCGCAAAGGAGATTCCGAGCTTCGGGAGAGGGCAGTGAAGTATGTTCTCGATGTGACGTTGGACGCGGAAGATCTGAAAAGAGGAAGACCGGCAAGGATAGGCTGGAGCAGACGGAGACGGGCAGATAGTTGGGCGAGCATCTTGATGGGTTGTACTGTAACAATGGATGCTGTCGGTGTGAGGCAATGAGCTCGGGTGTTCATGCAAATGAAGATGGAAGATTTGATTGAAGATGCAGTTGCGGAAACTGCTTTTTGCTTTGTCTGGTCCGCCGTAGTTGTTGGGTGCTGCGCTTGCGCCTTTAGCGAATTCCTGACGCTACGATTGGCGGCGTGCCTCGACCATCTTCTTGTGTCTCTTCTTGGACTATCACAACACCGGCACTCCTCGCCTGTTGCCATATCACATGCTCGTTGAGGGGAGTAGTCACGCAGATTCACTCTGTGCGTCCATATGGGTCTTGAGTGGCGATGTATCCACGTCTCTCGAGATCGGGCGCACTTATATCGCACGCCAGCGTGGCTCCATTTAACTATTTCTTCTTCCTTCTACAATTAAAGCGGGCGCGTCCGTATCTCCGTGTTTCTCGCGCACGCTGCTTCTTTCTCGAGCCGTTGGCTTGCTAGTCTTGCATGGGTCCTTCCCATGCTCGGAACGAAGACAGCGGTGTGCTAGCTACAGATCCGGTGGTGATATGGACTTTATCATCAAACGAGGGAATTGGGAGATGTAGCCTCACAATCCCCGATTCTGGTTCCTGCTACTGAGTCGAAATAGCTCCGAGCTGCTCCCAAAGGTTAGGCTGATGTGACTGATCTAGTCATGGCCCGCTGTTGAGAGTTTAGGGGCTTCAGCCTCGTTACAACGTCGAAAGCAAGCGGGGACATGCGGGGTTGATTGATTCCCTCCCATGTACCTGTTTACTCGAACATACAGTCGAGCAGCTAGGCATCCCTTTTTAGCATGCCAGCAAGGCAATACGGACAACCCACACATGTGGGAGGATAATGGATGTCCACCTGGCAAAAGCAATGTTTCCTATTGAACGACCAGTTTCCGATATTTGAATTGTTGTCGGAATTTGTCAGTGGTCTCCAAAAATGGTTGAGACGACCTGTTGACGGAGAGGAAGCCGAAAGGATTCGTTCTTCAGTCCTTCTCCGTGGTTCTCGTCATCGAGGTCTACACCTGTTCTAACTCGGCGGAGAATCGCGGAGAAGCGAGGGATGGATCATCACAGTGGAGCGAGTGTGTATGACTTAATGCGGCCAAGTGCGGCATCTATCCGCATGTGGACAGTATCCATCCGTTGACCATGGCGCTCATCCAAGCATTCAAAAGTCGTTTGATTCATGAAGCCAGTCGACATATGCAATCACAAACTTCTTGCTTCACTCTCATCGACCAAGAGCCACCACCACAATGGCATCCAAACTGTCCGCCCACGGTTATGTCTCGTCAAACGAAAGCAAGTTGTTCTATGAGACCGAGGGAAACCCCAGCGGTCCCTCGATCTTGTTCATTCACGGCTTAGGTGGTACAACGAATGCTTTCCAGCCTCTTGTCCCCGAGCTTCAAGACTATAACATTGTACGCTTTGACTGGTCTGGCCATGGCCGCAGTTCTACCCCAACCACTACTAGCATCGACTCTTACGTGGGAGATTGTCTTGGTACGTCGGAAACTTCGTTTTGTACGGCGAGAAAATGGTGACTGACTCTTCCATCTCAGCTGCGATGGAAGAGTTGAAATTAAAGGACGTCAATGTCGTCGGTCATTCGTTAGGCGGCTTGATTGCTCTACACCTTGCTGCCAAAGTCCCTGAGCAGGTCAAAAGCCTGGTCTTGTTCGGCCCCGTCAATCCACCTCCCGAAGCAGGCCAGCAAGCACTGGGAGGCCGTGCCAAAGCTGTTAGGGAGAATGGTATCGTGGGCATCGCTGATACCGTCGTCGGCAACGCTTTTGCTCCCGAGTCGTACAAGTCCAAGAAGGGCGAAGTGGCCCTGGCTCGCGAGATGTTGACGAGACAAGATCCTGAAGGGTACGCTCTCGCTTGTGAGGCATTGGCCAAGAGCACGCCTGCTCCTTGGGATCGCATCAAGATGCCAGTTGCGGTGGTGTCGGGCAAGGAAGACAAGGTCTCGACCGTCGCGGCTGGTGAGACGACCACCAAGAATCTCGGGTCGAATGCGAAGCAGACGGTCCTCGAGAGTGTGGGACATTGGCACATGCTCGAAGCCACTGAGAGGGCGATTGAGATCATCAAGAGCACATTCGCATAGAGGGATGGAACCGGTCATTAATGTCTAATTTAGGAACCTTTCCATGAACCCAACTCGAATCGACATACGTGTTCGGTACGTACTACATATATAGAAGACTTCTATCACCCTCCTTCGCAACTTGGTACTTGGGTACTTGGTGCTTGGTACTTGAGTTAATACTTGGTATCTATTTACTACCTACATACCTAGCTAGGTATCTCCCTATTTTCCAACCCAACTGTTCCTCTTCCTCACCCTCATGATTCAACGTGATCATCATCATTATTAACGGGTTATTACTAAAAACGAGGGCCATTTCATTCCATTCCATTCGTTAAAAGCGTTTTCATGTACAAAAAGATTCCCGTGCGACACCCCTCACTCCCCCTTTCCTCTTTTTGCCGTGCAAGTATTGCTCGGGACACATTGTGAGAGAGAAAAAGTGCAGGGGCGGGAGTTCTATAGTAAGGTGGGGAGAGTTGATCCGTGTTCTGTTGAGCATGGATGCCATTTCTTTTTTTTTTTGGAATCGGGACAGAAGAAAGGAACAGGAACACCTCGAAAGAGTAGCTGTTCCACTTTCGCTTCTTTGTGGCACTGGAGGTTTCGAGCAACGAACGATCGAGCCCAAGGTCCCAAATCCAGGGCGTCTGTCTCACAGCAGGACGAACGTGAATGCCAGGCAGACGACCAGTCCCAGCCCTGGCGACCGGAGCTGCAGATCCGGCGGCGAGAGTCTCGATGCGGCCGCGGCGCCGGAGAAGGCCGAGGGGGATCCGGTCGTCGTCCCCGACGCGCCCGACGCGCCCGAGGAGGTTGAGGCGGCAACCACGGAGCCAGCCGAGACCGACTCGCCGGGCGCGACCGTCAGCGTCGTGGTGTACGTGGACGTCGTTGGCGAGGTGGGCAGGACGAGAGTGGCCCCACCGCTCGTCAGGTCGGTCCCGAAAAGCGTCGTGGTGCTGTTGTCGCTCACGGGCAAGATGATGGTCACCTGCGACCACGCGGGGCCGGACACCGTCACGTGCGAATAAGACGTGGTCAGGACTGTGGCTGTCGTGGTGTAGGACTGGGATGCCGATGTCGCAGGAGCTGACGTGGTGGGAGCGGCCGTCGAGGTTGGTGGAGTCGAGGTCGCGGTGGAGGGCACGACCGTCACGACCGAGGTGGGCTGTGTGGTCTGCGACGACGGCGGCGGCGGCGAACTCGTGGGCACCACGGTCGTCGAGAGCGTCCCGGTCAGGGTGCTGAAGCTCGACCCGGCGGCGTTGGTCGTGGTGGCCACGACCGAGGTCGAGACGACCACGGTCGAGAACTGGTCGCAGTAGTCGAGGAACTGCTGGAACTGGGGCGCGATCTGCACGAAACTGGCGCTATCGTCCGACTTGTGGTAGTCGATGCACTGCTCGCACTGCACGAGGGACACGTCGAACGCGGAGCCGGGGACGCAGAGCGCCGACGTCTTCCCGTTCGCCTGGGCCTCGAGCAGACAGTTGTTGCACCAGGGGTAGCAAGCGCCCGGGACGCTCGTCTGTGCCTGCCGCGCCGCGACGGTGGGGCTCGGCGGCAGAAGGATCGTCGTGGTGAGGGTCAGGACCTCGTTGACGACAAAGATCTCGTACGTCAGCCCAAAGTCGGTCGGGTTCATGTTGAAGTAGTCCTGGATGGCGTTGATGTGGAGTGCCGGGTCCGTGGCCGGGGTGACGTTCCCGTAGATGTCCAGGTCCCATGTCGGCAGCGGCGACGGCAACGCGTTGGCCGGGACGCACTCGTTCGGGCTGCAGTAGAAATTTCGGTCGGGAATTCCGGCCTCGAAGTTGCAGTTCTGTTGCAGAGGTTTGCAGAGCCAGCCGGGAGGACATCCCCATCTAAATTCGGGGTAACATTAGCAACGAGTCCACCAAGGACAGAAAGACAACACAGGACTAGGAAAGACCGGCAAGCTCCAGCGCTGAGACTGGCGACGATGGACCTGGTTAGTGACCACTAGGGGGGCAAACTTACGTCCAGTCGGTGGGGTACGGTCCGAGAGCGGTATAGGTTGGGTTGGCGACTCGAGTCGGACACACTGTGATGCTCGTCGCCTGGGAGGTGACCTCGTACAGCGAGATGATTTCAGTGGCTGTCTCGGTGGTGGGAGTTGTCGAGACCGTGGTCGATGTTTCCGTCAGCGTGGCCGTGGCGGTGGTAGGGCTGATGGAGACGGTGACGGACGTTTCGGTGGCGGTGGTAGGACTGATCGAGACAGTAACGGATGTTTCCGTGAGGGTGTCAGTGGCAGTCGTAGGGCTAATCGACACCGTGATGGACGTCTCGGTCAGTGTCTCAGTGGCAGTCGTAGGGCTGATGGCGACCGTGGTCGATGTTTCCGTCAGTGTGTCTGTGGTCGGGCTGACCGACACCGTGATAGACGTTTCTGTCAGCGTGTCAGTGGTCGGACTGATCGAGAGCGTTGTCGAAGTTTCAATCAATGTCGCCGTGGTCGGGGTAATCGAGACGGTGGTTTCTGTCACGACCTCGGTCTGCAAACAGTCAGCGTGTCCAGCCACTCCACTTGACAAAAGGGCACCCCCTACCGTGGTCAATATCGTGGTTGAGATGATGGTCTGGAATATGGTGATGGGGAGGGTGGTTGTGTCGTGGTAGGACGCCGTGGTGGTGGTAGTGAGCGGCACATATTCAGTTTGAGTCACACTAACGAAAACCGTCGACGGCGGCGGGCATGTGTATTCCCAAGGCTCTAACGGCGTAAGAGTGGAAGCCGGCGGAGTGTCGACGGAGGCGCTCGTCAACTGAGCGAAAACAGCGCTGATTGCGAATGACAGACTGGCCAGGCGGCCGAGCGATGGATGCATCTTTGACGGTGTTTCTCTTTCAAAGCTTTTAGAAGACGACGACAACGAGAACGACAACTATTTCCTCCTCTTCACAGCACATTCATGACGCAGCCAACCACACAGCGCGGAGCTGAAAAAGCGAATGGATTTTGGAAATGAGAGCGCGGGTTCGAAGCGAACGACAGGTAAAAAGAATAATGAAAGTTTCCAAGAGCTGCCACAACTCAGCGGTCAAAGGTAACATGCACGGGGGGCAAGAATGCGAATCGCTTCGAGAAAAGACTTGCCGTCATCATTGGAGCAAGTCCTTGGGGGACATTGATAAACAACTACCCTGGGATGGTGGACTTGAACACGCCACATGGCATCGGGCTTTTCCTTGACAACTCTGCCATTGGGGGCTGGGGAGCTGGAGGATTGGCCGGGTAATGCACGTTTGGTGACGTTCCTGGATTTACATCTGCAATTGCCCTGCCAGAAGCGGACAGTGACGTGCCAATCAATGGTCGAATCAGCCCTTTTTTTCAAAGGAAGCTCGCGTTCGGGGACTTTGCCCCGTGTTGTCTAGTCTCTTGAAAAGTGGGCAGGCAGGCAGGGTCAATGGGGATGGGCGATCCAAGGAAGAATGGGAGAATTGAGAAGTGACAGAGTGAGAAAGAGGACGTTGAAAAAGCTGGAGAAAGTTCCCGCCGGCGGTGGAGCCTCGTCCCAAGCCTTTGCCCAGGTTTCCCGCTGGTCCCACCAGCCCCACCACTTCCCACTATTCCCACTTCGGCTCTGATGTGTCTTCAAAACCGGTTTGTCGTTTGCCAGACAGCATAAGCGCACGGCACGGGTTGATCTAGCCTCGAACGTTTGTCTCTACCCAAGCACCACAAGGGTGCCATTGACAACTCACAGCGCGTGCTTTCTCATCCTTTTCCAGGGAATCCCAACGGTAGCGGTTAGCCATGCCCGGTTCCAGGCACGATTGTCCCTGATCCTCGCCCACTTGTCTCTCCTGCCCGCCGCTAGGGTCTGATATCAGAGGGCGCAGTCCAGCCGAGACCCAGCCAAACATTGAGACCATTCGCCTAGGTGACTATGACGCATCGACCCTAGCAGACAAAGTGACAGACGACCACTCCGCAACCAGTCCGTGATGGCGATAAAGACCCTGAAATGCAGTAGGGATCGAGCATCGCGAATACCGGTACAGGTGCGAAAAGCTGCTTCAACGACTGATGTAGTGATTGTCCCCTTGGTGGCAAATTTTGCTTCTGGCGATGATCGCAAAGTATCAATACGAGGTATGTCTCACTCGGAGCGTGCACATGGATTTTTCCTCGACCGAATATCGACGCTTTAGAAATCCCACACCCAAGGTAAATCTGTTTAATGCTTTGTTTGGGAGGCTCGCATTCAGTGTCTATGAACTGATGAACAGAGATGACACCGGCAATCCCGCAACATAACTCGTTATGAAACACTTTCCCAAGTCTGCGGTGCTCGGGGCGTTATTGCTTGGAGTTGCGCACGGCATATCGGTCCAGGAGAACTACACGATATGCAACTGGGCTCGTCTGAGAGCTGGAGTCATTCGTGATGCGTTGTACCTGGACGGTGGTTTGCTCTGGTGGCAAACGGCGTTTGCAGATGGCACCGCGCCGGTCGTGAGCAGTGACGGTAACGTCGAGGGGGACATGTTCGTTCTGAACTTCTCGACGCCGTTTGATACCACGAAAACGAACGTGTCAGGCTTGTTTGACCGCATGGCGAAAGCCGGCGGCGCAGGAAACAACATCGCCCCGAACTATGTCGACGGGACCATGTTCACCAATGACGGCGAACTGTATCTCTACGGGTACGCCTCCCCTTCTCCTTATTTTATCGCCTTGTGTATCATGATAGCTGACATGGTGTTCTCTCGATGACAGTGGCCTCCCCCGTCTCACCGACTCCGCTTCGCCACAGAGCGCCGAAACCGTCCTGGGATACGAAGCCTACCAATACGGTCCGGACCGAGCAAGCTGGAGTCCCGGCTTCTACCAGGGAAACCTGCCGGACGGCGTGACGAGGTACATCACCAACGGCGCGGGCGTGTCCGTGCCCGGTGAGAACCTGGGCTACTACTTCAGCGGCATGCGGTCGCCGACATGGGGCCCGATCTACTACGAAGACTCGTCGGCCAACGTGACGGCGGACACGTTGATCGAGGTAGACATGTCGGTCATGAGGAGCGAGAAGTGGACAAACACGACGCTGCCGGCCGAGATCCAGCCGCGTGCAAACGCCGAACTGGTGTGGCTGCCCGTCTCGGACAAGGGCGTGCTGGTCGCCATCGGCGGCGTGTCCGCGCCCGAGGAGATCTGGGCGTCGGGACTGAACGACTCACAGACTTCCGAGAGCGAGGCGCAGAGTCCCGGGTTCATGACCACGCTGCCCGTCTACGACATCGCCTCCAGCACCTGGTACCTGCAAAACACCACCGGCCAAGCCCCGGGCCAGCTCACCCAGTTTTGCGCCGTCGTCGCCACGGCCAAGGACTCGTCGTCGTTCAACGTCTACATCTACGGCGGCTACGACGGGCTCAACGCCGCCGACGAACCCTCAGACGACGTCTGGATCCTGTCGATCCCGTCATTTCAGTGGATCAAGGCGTACAGCGGGAACAAGGGTCACGGCCGCTCCGGACACCAGTGCGTCAGTCCGTACCCCGATCAGATGTTTGTCGTCGGCGGGGTCCATCAAAATCAGGCCAACTGCGTCGAGGGGGGCATCATCCAGATCTTCAACCTCAACAAACTCGAGTTCCAGGACGCCTACGACCCCGAGACCTGGTCGGACTACGAGGTGCCCGCGGTCGTCACCAAAGCCATAGGAGGCGACGCCCAAGGAGGCTCGACAAAAACCGCGGCTTGGTCAGACGGTGCTCTGGCCGGTATCTTTGCCAAATCGTACTCGAGACAGATCACACACTACTACCCATACCCTGTCAATGGCTCGTCGACCGGTTCGTCAGACAGCGAGCACTCAGGGGTGAGCAAAGGCACCATCATCGGCGTCAGCGTCGCCGCCGCCGTCCTCTTCGTCCTCCTCCTCATCCTCATCTTCCTCCTTGTCCGGCGCCGTCGGATCATCAACAGCGGCTCCTCCGAAAAGTCGTCGCACTCGAGCAACAGCCGGATCACGCGATGGTTGAACGGGGCTTCATGCGCCGGTGTGAGTCCGAAACGCCCACCCCACCAGATCCGTCAATCCTCCCAAACCACACCGCCAGAGGTTCAGCAAGTCGGGTATTCCTCGTTGTCTGAAGAGCCGACTCCGCCACTACAACCCGTGCGGCATGAAATGGCCAACAACACCGAACGGCCCAAGCCCCCTTACGAGCTGGCCACGCCGTACAACAATCTCGGCCACCCGCGTCACTCGGGGATCGTCGACTACGCATACAATGCTAATTTCGGCCACACGCACTCCAACTCGAACTCGAACTCACAGTCGACATCGTCCGACGAAGTCTACCGCCCGTCTCCACTAAGCAACAGCCTCAACGGCACCACTCCCGCACCCAGCAGCAACAACCACGGCAACGGCAACACCGCCACAGCCGGGGCCACCGCATCACCCCTCCGCAGCGTGCGCTTCCCCCCACCAGGCGGCACATCCGAGATCTCCAGCCCCAGCCAAGAGAACTCGAGCTCGTCGAACTACTCGTCGACGGGCACGGCCGAGACGCTGGCCTGGCCGTTCCCCGCGACCCAGAACAACTGGCGGGGAGGCGGTACCGGCCGGACGCCGCGCAACACGAACGCGACGCGGTTCCCCTTCGACCGCGAGCGCAGCAGCGAGAGCAGTTCCGTGCAGCCCATCATCGAGGAGGACGAGCAGGAAGAGCCAGGCTCGCGCCGCGAGAGCGTCGCCCACGAACTGCCCGTGGACAACGACAAGGACGATGCGCACTGGAACCAGTACCGGCACGGCAACGAGAGCGCGAGCAGCGGGATCGGGACGCTGCCGAGTCCCACGCGCGCAGCAGGCGAAGGAGGAGGAGGGTCCCTGCCGCAGGACGAGGACCGCAGGAGGAGTCTGTTTGGGACGATCAGCCCCGTGAGTCCGACGGTGGGGAGAAACTGGAAGCACTAAAACGGCAACGACAGCCCCAAAAAAGTAACGATGAGAAAACGACGATCAGTTCACGACCCCGGAAAGAGCGGCCCCTCTAGAGCAATGTACAGAAAAAAAGGGGTCACCTGCGCTCCGGCTTAATATTTGGGAATTCGACGAGGAATGAGCGACGTTCTGCTGGGTTTGTTTCGCGTGATTGACTGAGAGTCACAATGTGTTATATATTCATACATATATACATGTCTACATGGGTATCATTTCTATGTTGTAAATCAGCTGGCGATGAGGCCATCATGGCATTTTCTTCGTCAAATCCTAGCATCAGTTGATGAGTCTTGGTTCATATCCCTTGCTCCGAGCTGCTCGTACTCTCCAGAACCTCCAAGAATCCCCCAACGAGGTGCAGACTGCCTGTGACCAGCGCTGCCACCTGTTTCTCGCCATCTGTTTCGGTTGCATTCTGTCGGTAGGCATTGGCAAAGTTGCGGACGATACCGACGGCCTCTTCGATTGTCCTCACGACTTCAACCCGAGCTGAGGAATCGACACCTTTCCAAGTCTCGGCGAGATTGTTCTGAACCTTCAGTGAATCGACGTCTGACGCATTGACATTGACCGAAATGAGGTCGGGCTTGAAACCGCTGTCCTTGAATGTCGTGTTGGTGCAAAAAATAGCGTGGGTGAACGGATGTGGTTCATTGAGCGCCTTGGACAGTGTGTTGAATAGTGCCATCGCAAGGGAAGCGGCGTCGCGTGTCTGTTGATTGAAAATCAAGAAACGAGGCTGAGGGGGAAGAGGAGCTGAAGCGCCTTGGTCGGGCATAAGCTGAGAAGCGAACCACTTGCCTGCCAGCTCAATGCTTTCCAGGGTGTGGCCACCGTCAATGCACCATTTGATTCCGGTCTCGAACCGTGTCTCACATCTGCCGGGCCACCGAACGTTTTCCAATCCCTGTGTGATTTTTTGCTTGTAGTCGGGGTCATGCGCGAGCCCTTGCTGGCCCAGCCACGTTTCTGCTAGAGCCACAGCAAGACTAGCGTTCATCTTTTGAAAGTCTGCTTGGAGACCGAGCTTGATGTCGCCGCTGGCGATAGCCGGATCAACGTCCACGTACTGAAGCATACTCCCTTTCTCGCTTGCGACGTGCTCCATGACCGCTTTCGCTTCCGCAGGCTGGGTGCTCGGGGTGAAACACTTGACGCCGCTCTTCATGATTCCAGCTTTATGCCAGGCAATCTCGCCGATTGTAGAACCAAGCATGCCGACATGATCTATCCCGAGGCTCGTGACGCAAGTGACGGCTGGAGCTTCGAAGACGTTTGTGCTGTCATAAGTGCCACCAATGCCACATTCGATCACCGCAACATCAACCTTTTCCCGCATATAGGCATGGAAGGCCATCAAGGTGAGGTATCTGAAATAGACGGGTTTCGATTCCGGAGAGTGAGGGTCCTGTCCTGCTTCTTTTGCGACATTCTCCAGCCTGTCCCAGACCTCGAAGAAATATTGCGCGAATTGGCGCTCTGACAGCGGCTCCCCATTGATCTGTATGCGTTCCCGAACAAACCGAAGATGCGGAGATGTGTACAAGCCTACTTTTGACAACGACTTGGGTTCTTTCCCTCCGACGAATTGAGTGAGGATGGACGAGGTGAAGGCGGCCGTCGACCCTTTGCCCTTGGTTCCGGCGATGTGTATGACCTTTAACGCATTGAAGTCTGAGGGCTAAGGCAAGCGAGGGTTAGTTAGTTGGGCAGTTCTGGCAAGCTCTGGTCGTCGCGTACTTCGTATCCAATCTTGCGGCACCATTCCACCATTTCCGGGATCGACAGCTCATTCAGCCTGCCTCCGGACTTGCGGACGGCGTCGACAATCGCAAAATTCGACTGAAGGGTGTTCAGCGAGGTCACGGCATCCTGTCGAGTGGTCAGTTGTGTGCGTGAAATGCATTGCTGCTCGTGACAACTCACAGCGTATGTCCGTGCCATGACGGAAGACTTGGTCGCAGAGCTGCGAACAATGAGACGGAGAGGCGTGGAAGACTTGAGGATCCATCTCCTCATCCTAGAACAGGCGTGAACGAGCGTCAGCGGTTCCTGCGACCGACCCGAAGTGGAAATATTCTCTGGCGGGAGCCGAAACAAGCATTTTGCGTCAATGTCCGTCCTGGAGCCCCGTAAGCTGGTGTATGGCGGAGCATTATGGTTCCCTAATGAAGAGACTTTGTTTGTCAAGCAACGTATGTAATAATAGGCCATGCAACCTGGCGGCGGTCCTGGTGGTGCCTGGGCAGATACGGCCTGACACACCCGTTATCTCAAGACGCTCAGTGATGACTTTTATCGAGGGTTTCTATATCGCTTCTCCCAATGACGATATAGATCGAGACAATAGCAAGTCACAATAATGGGTCAATCACATTCCTCGCCACCGCCGAGAGAGATCCCAGTCGGTGAGTGAAACCAATCTAACCAGCGACAACGACCCTTTTCTCCGGGTTCTGTCAGTTGTAGACTCACTTCGTCCAGAGCAATTGAGCCATGAGTTGGCCCTCCGCTTTGCCTCCAAATGCTACACCCATCTGGAGATAGCGCACTACAAGGACAACTTCAAGACCTTGGCAGATCACCAGGAAGACGTCGAGTACTGGAAGGAAGACACGTTATGCGGCTTCCTCGCCCTGCCGGAGCCTCTCAAGGCTGGGCCCGTGTTGTATCACATGTGTACATATCTTGGGGCATTTCCATTCCCCAGTCTAGCGCCGTGCATATTGACCAGAGAGGCCATGCTGAAGGTCATCACCATCATGACGGGTAGGTACAAGAAGGTCCTGAGACGAGGCGACCAGGACAAGATCAAACTGTTGTTTCGCAGCCTGGCCGTTTTCGACCGGCGCCACAGCGTGACCTCGCCGAAGGAGAGGCCGGATATGGACGAGATTGTGATAGAGCAGCTTCCCGAGGACATGTTGAGGGAGCGCGAAGTCGAGAGGGGTGTGAGCTCCCACGTCGGCGGGTTCGCCATTGACGAGCCCGTGAATGACGATGAGGAGGAAGACGATGACGACCTTGCGCTGGCTGCGCTCGACTCGCTCGACGCCATCGAAGTGTTCAAGCATGACCAGAAGACCAACCGCAAGATCAACCACGCGATGATTCCTGTGGAGAACCTCAAGAAACTCATCACTTTCTTGCTGCTCGTTGCCGGCGTCACACCCTTGACCACACTGGCCACCTACGGCGAACGCCTGGACGCAGAGCGTCTGCAGGCCTTAAACACGTCAGCGGATGCCATCGTGGCGGCCTTCGACCCCGAGCCTCAGAGCAGAGGAATCCGGTACTCCAACTTCGTCAAGACCGTCACCACGACGTTGCCCGATCTATTCGAGCCTCTCAATGCCCTGTTCGAGCATTTTCTGTTCAGCAAGAACTTCAACCTCAACAAACACCGTGACCCTGCGCCAGCAGCCGTTGACACGGTCGAGGCCATACCGTCATCACCCATCTACAAATCTCCCGAAGACACCACCTTCAGCACCATCTTCACCGACACCCTCCTCGCCCAGTTGTCCATGTCCCTCCAAGTATCCACGTCTGTCTCGTCGAGCTCCTCCCTCAAGAACATCTTCGCCTCCAACGCCCGCTTCAACCAGCTCTATGCGACCTCGTCCCACGGCACGTCCCTGTCCTCCTTCTCCCGCCAAGTCCACTCGTGGCAGTCTTCGACGCTGGTCCTGATATCCGGCACGCTCCCCGACACAAACAACCCCATCATCATCGGGGCATACCTCCCCGAACCGTGGCGCGAGAAGCCAGCACCCCCGTCATCCTCCTCCACCTCTAGTGACAGCCCGTCCAGGGCGTCCTGCCTCTTCCAGCTCCTGCCGCGGCACTGCGTCTTCCTCGCGAACCAGTACAACCGCAGCATCCCCTTTTCATATTTCAACGCGAAAACGGGCATCGCGCTAGGCTGCGTCATCCCGCCACAGCAGTCTCGGACGGGCCCGCCCCTGCCGCCGATCTTGGGACCGGTCAGCGTCCTGATCGACAGCGACATGTCGACGTGCACGTTCCAGCACGACGGGGACGGCGGGGCCGGGGCGTTCATGACGGACCCGGGCCTGGAGACGGCGCAGAAACACCATCCCGAAACCACGCAGCCCAAAAGGGCCGAGTTTGACCTCGACACGCTCGAGGTGTGGGGGATCTCCTTCCCGCTGGCCCGCACGGGCTCGCTCTCGGACAACGCGGGGGAAGACGACGAGGTGGCCAAGCAGAGGAAACGGCTCGCGTGGGAGGAGGCCGAAGCCGCGCGCCGCAGGGGGGTCAACTTTGGAGGGGACAAGGACGGCGCGAGGGCCCTGTTGGAGATGGCCGGCCTGGTCGGGGACAAGGCTGGGAACAGGAGCGGCGGATCTGTGTAAAAGGATGAAGGATGAGAATGGCTGTATCCATGGGCACGACAGGGGACACACACGCGAAAAAGTAATGGAAAAGGATGGAGTTGCGCGGGCTGGACAAAGGGTCTCGAAACAAAACTGTATCTCTAGGCCATTAGAGCACTGTGCTTGATAAAAGCAAAACGCCACACACACCCCTTGATCACCGACAACCTGTGTTCCCAGAAACGCCTGTGGGCACTGCCTGGCAAAGTATATCGCGATGATGGAAGTCGGCGGATGGTCTTCGAGTCGGGGGAAAGGGTTTCTCACGGGACGCCTTTGTCCACACAGCCTCATCGAATTAGTCCTGTTGGAATCTGACCTGTCGGTAGCAAAAACCCCCAGTGTCGAATGTGCTGTGAGATGGTTGGTCTCGACTAGGCTAGCATTTGCAAAATCCAGATTCCTCTCCATCCAGCATCCGCGCCCTAAATTGGGCCCCCACGCGATACTTTCCTGTCTTGCGCCTGCTAGATTAAAACCTTTGGAAGACGGACACAAAATAATCTCAAGAGAACGGCCACTTGGCGGCTGCTTGGGCAATCAACACTGGCAATTCCCAGCGCCCTGCGTCCCAGTCGATTCCGGCCTCAAATCCACACCTGGTCGGGGAGTCGCCCTCAGATTCCTGGGCCCCGCCTGGTCAAGGGGCAGTTTCTTTGCGATGGCGGTGAATAACTCCTTGACGTTTGTGGACGTCTTTGCGGATGTTTCAAAAAAGAGCAGGCCGGCTTCTTTGGCATATGCTTCGGCGTCGGCGGTCTGAATGGCCCGCTTATCAGGGTACTCGTCAACGATGTCGAGTTTGTTCCCAGCAAGGGCGATGATGATGTTTTCGTTGGCCTGTCTCTGGAGTTCCTTGACCCATGACTTGGCCTTATCTAGAGATGACTGTCAAGCACGATTAGTAGGCGTTCAATCGTTTCGAGGACAGCAGGGAGCATGTACAGCCTGGGTAATATCGTAAACGACCACGGCGCAGTTTGCATTCCTGTAGTACATCGGCGCCAGGGATTTGTATCGCTCTTGGCCGGCGGTATCCCATATCTCGAATTTGACCGTCGTGTTCTCGTCTAAAGATATCGTCTGCGTGAGGAATGCGGCGCCGATGGTGGATTCGCGGTAGTCGTCGAACTGGTCTTTGACGAACCGGAGGACTAACGAGCTCTGCGGAAAGGAGGATCTGTTAGGATGGAAATGGTTCGCAAGGGAAACGCCGGAGTTGGTTGGCAAAGTACCTTTCCTACTGCCGATTCACCTGTATGGCATTAATTAGTCGCTCGCGAGTGCAGGGCTGTCCTCAACATACCGAGAAGGACGAGCTTGAATTGGGCGAATCTGCCGCCTGCGCCTGGTCGGCCTGCGGGAGCTCGAGCGGCCATGATCGGGCTGTGGTTGATATTTGCCTAGCGGTCGCGTGTACAACAGGCCTCAAAAGGTCGGCCTCGGACTAGGGTAAGGATTGAAGAAGAATTTGGTACGTTTGATGATTGTCTGGCTGGTGGTGTCGTTACCTTGCAGTTCGAAAGTTCGGGACAGTTGGGGAGATCCTGAGAGATTCTGGGCCAAGAAGATGACGGAAGGCAGCCAAATCACCGCCACAAACAGCGCGGGCAACGGTTACGCAGCCTCTCCCTCTTTCACGATTTCTCGATCTCTCAACTCTTATCCTACTGTCGAATCATGATACGATAACAAGGATCCCACAAGGCCTTTTCGCGACCTCCCTCGAGCCTTTTCGCAATGGCTAACTTGCTGCCCTTTCGAGACATCAATGTCCACGCTTCCACCAGCCACTATGCATTCACCTCCCCTTCCAACTCCTCTGCGCCCACCCTGGTGGTGGAGAGGCCGTCGGGGGACATTCGACTGAACGATGGATCTCTCCTGGGGGCAAAACGAGTGACGAGTGTCGCTGGGATTTTGGGCATCATCAAACTGAAGCTGGACAAATATATCATTATCATCACCAAAGCACAACCCATGGGCAGACTGCGTGGCCATATGGTCTATAAGGTGGTCGCTACAGAATTTCTCCCTTTGCGGGAACGACCCGTCCGAGACCCCGATGAAGATACCTACCTCTCCTACCTTAAGGCGTTGCTTAGCTCGAGTCCCATGTACTTTTCCTACTCGATTGATATCACGTCCAGCTTCCAGCGCCAGTCCGAGTCGGATCTCTCGCAGCCGATGTGGAAGAGAGCAGATGATCGCTTCTTTTGGAACAGATTCGTTCAGACAGACCTCATCGACTTCAGACTGGGAGGGTTGCGAGGACAACAACAACCTGGGGCCGATCCATATATTCTCCCGGTCATGCATGGCATGTTGCGTATCACACCGGCCAAGATCAAGAACACTCCATTCACTTTCGCCCTTATCACTAGAAGATCTAGATTTCGCGGTGGGACAAGATACTTCTCTCGGGGCGTTGATGAGGACGGGCATGTAGCAAACTTCAACGAGACGGAGCAGATTGCTTTGCTCAACGATGCGTCGGGCCCCGTGGGCTACTCCGGTGGACAACGTATGCAGAACGGAATTGCCGGAGGGCAGACCGCGGAAACCCAAGTCATGTCATACGTCCAGACGCGCGGTAAGCAGAGCCATTCTTTTTAGTCGTTTCCAATATTAACATTGTCATGAATAGGCAGTGTCCCTGTCTTCTGGGCTGAAATCAATGATCTCCGCTACACACCGAAGCTGCAAATTCGAGGGGTCGAGTCTGCAGTCGATGCTGCGCGGAAGCACTTTGACGAGCAGATCAGAATATATGGCGAGAACTACCTGGTCAACCTGGTCAATCAGCGCGGCAGGGAGGAACGGGTGAAGAAGGCTTATGAACAGATGGTCCGCATCCTCGTCAGCTCTCCAGATGAGTCCGTCGAAGCCGATCCGCGAACGGATGAAAAGTTCCGAGATATTGAGCCGCAGACCAGCCGTCAGAGGATGGACAAACTGCACTACATCTACTTTGATTTCCACAGCGAGACCAAAGGGTACAAATGGCACCGTGCTGAACTCTTGCTGGACGAGTTACTGGATGGTTTGAGGAAAGGACAGTATTTCCGGGGCGTCGAAATGCCCGGAGATCCATCTGGAGCACTCGAAGTTCGATGTCGGCAGACCGCAGTGGTGCGCACCAATTGTATGGACTGCCTAGATCGGACAAATGTGGTTCAAAGCATGTTGGGCAGATGGGCCTTGACTCAGCAGTTCCAAGATGCCGGCATCCTGCAACCCGGCGAGAGGGCACAAGACGACAGAGCCTTCGAGTTCCTATTCCGCAATGTATGGGCTGACAACGCCGACGTGGTGTCGAATTCATATTCGGGAACCGGTGCACTGAAGACGGACTTTACTCGCACCGGAAAACGCACGAGAGCTGGGGCTGTGCAGGATTTCAACAACTCAGCCACGCGCTATATCCGCAACAACTTTCTTGATGGCCCTCGACAGGACAGCTTCGACCTCTTCTTGGGAACCTATCTGCCGTCCACCTATGGTGTTGGATCTTCTTTGATGTTTGCCGACCGAAGACCACTCATCATTCAAGCTGTGCCCTATGTGTTGGCAGCGTCATTGTTTATCGTTTTCGTGTCTCTTCTTACTCGCCGACCTCCAGATGCAGCAATCTGGCCGCTGCGTATCTTTGTTATTTTGTGTCTGGTTGTGGCAGGGTGGGCGTTCCAGTTCATCTATGCACATGGACTGCTCTATGTGAATTGGCCGAAGCTCAACACACCATCATTCGCGAGTGAAGGGTATTCAGAGGCTTTATCACGAGCCCACAAGGACAAGATCGTTGGACCGATCATCGCCTCGGCAGGCGGCAAGGATAGAAGACTGAGGAACGCGAGCGCGGCAAATATGGGATATATGGAAGAGGGCAAGAAGAGAATAGAGTAATAGAGGGAACCCACGGCTGCGGCAATTTGTTTTTGCGTTTCAATCGACCTCTTTGGTGGCCCGAGTGGTTACAAAGGGAATACTGGAGAGGCCTGGTTCGAATATGCCATATATCACGTCAATCTCGACAAGTCCCCAGGAGAAGTACCCGAAAAGCGCAAGACATGCTCCTTCTACGAGCCCTATGTCTGTCTACCCACCCTGGCTACTTACTGATGGGTATGTTTGTGGAAGTGACAACTTGAACTGGTCCAACAGGACCGACAGGAAACCCCATGCCACAACTTCACATGCCGGATGGACGGAACAGCAGCTGAACGGGTGAGACCATCTTCTACTGGTCCGTGCACCATGTGCCGACACTAGAGGGCCTCAAGCGTGCGGCTTCTCTACCTTGTTGCCTCCACTTCATGGCCTGCCCGCCTCGTAAACTGCGTACCTCGAACCTCATCGCATCGTCTTTTTTCTTACATGAGGCATTTTTGGGTGCACCATGCATCCTATGTACGCTTCTCGCTCGGTTGTCGTTGTTCATGCCTCGAAGATGGAATGCAGCTAGTTGCAACTGCTCGTTATCTCATCCATCGTCTCTCCATTGATTCGTGGAAGAAAAGCACCTGAGATGCTGTACCGAGCGAGCAGTGGTTGTCTATGTATTTCCAGGAGTTCCTTCCCTGCGCTCTAAAGCTTCTGACAAATTTCCTTTGTCATTTGTATTCCCTCCCGTTACCAGATCAGGCGCAGAATCAGACTCTCTCACCCTCTGTCTGCCTCTGCAATAATGCGCTTGGTTTCGTCTGGGCGGTGGGGTATGCGGGCTCATGGCATTGTGGCGATGCAGATCCATGCAGCATACGATCCCACATGTCTCCCGGTCACTTCTGCCTCCCAAGAGTCGTGCGCTGTCCACGCACGTCTCGACGCTCCAGCAGAAACGGGCTTATCACGCGCCTATGTTGCTCCCGCCCACAAGATGTATTTCATGCCGGCATCCCACAAGCTGGGCGTCTTCTTCCCTCGGCTCCTGTCCTTCTTCCAGCGTCCTTTGAGAGTCTGTTGATGTGACTGAGGTCTCGGCGAAATTGACAAGTCTCGAGATTTCCCACTGAGGCTGTGCGACTTGACAAAGCCTTGACCGAATGGCCCGCCCTAGCGCTCAATCTGGTGATGCTATCCAACCTGTAGCATCACACTTCTACACTTTAAGAAGCAGAGAAGTGGCGGGGGTTGGAAGCATTCGTGCTCAGAACTCGAGAAGACATATGAGAAGTGAGGACGATACAGAGTCCTTCAAAATCCAGGACCGGGACCTCAAGAGGAAACAGGTAAATGGCAGGCTGTCTGTCTCCGCCGCTGCACAACGACACTGATCAGAGGCAGACCTTCACAGGCATCAAGCTGCTATGGCTGGCATACCAGTCCACCGGGGTCATCTACGGCGATATCGGCACAAGTCCTCTCTATGTCTACTCGTCGACTTTTACGCACGACCCTTCTTATGATGACCTTCTTGGAGCTTTGTCTTTGATCATCTGGTCACTCACTATCATGGTGAGCATCAAATACTGCCTGATTGTTCTTTCTGCGGACGACGAAGGCGAGGGAGGAACATTCGCCCTCTTCTCCCTCCTGTCGAGGTACGCAAATATTGTCAGACGTGATCCTCGCGAAGAGCAGTTGGTCAAAATAGAACGCTATACTGCTAGTGATCTAGGAAGACCAGCGCAAAAGGCTCGAGGTCTTATGGAACGGTCACAGACGACACAATGGCTACTAAAAGTCTTTGGAGTGTTTGGCGTCGCTCTCGTCATGTCTGACGGCGTCCTTACACCTGCACAATCGGTGCTCGGTGCTATCCAAGGTATAGAGGTGGTCCACCCTACTATATCACAGAGTATAGTCATCGGATCGTCATGCGCTATTCTTATCGTCCTTTTCTTGGTTCAACCTTTTGGTGTGACGAAATTGGCCAACACGTTTGCCCCGATTGTTATTGTCTGGCTCCTCCTCAACGCTACATTCGGCATATACAATCTAGCTCGACATGACTCGTCGGTGGTCAAAGCGTTTTCACCTTACTTCGCTGGAGCCTACTTGGTCCGGAATAAGGCGGATGGTTGGAAAAGCCTGGGAGGTATTCTTCTAGCATTTACTGGTTGTGAAGCCCTCTTCGCCGACCTGGGGGCATTTACTCAACGCGCCATCCAGCTCTCCTGGCTCACGTTCGCCTTCCCTTGTCTATTGCTCGGTTACATCGGCCAAGCAGCATATATTTCTGACGACCCGTCTGCATGGTCGAATCCGTTCTACAATACAGTTCCACCGGGATGTTTCTGGCCGTCGCTGATCGTCGCGATTTTGGCAGCTGTCGTTGCGAGTCAAGCAATCATCACAGCAGTCTTTCAGCTACTCACCCAAATCATGAAACTAAGCTACTTTCCACAAATAAAGGTCGTGCATACATCGAAGATCTTCTACGGCCAAGTCTACATTCCCATTGCGAACTGGCTTCTGATGATTGGTGCCGTCGTCGTGACCGGAGTCTATACCAATACTACGAAATTGGGTCATGCCTATGGTGTCTGCGTGGTACGTGGTCGACTCTGCATTGTCATTCATCATCTTCCAAGAGCGGTTGAACTGATCATCCTCGCTCCACAGATCTTGGTGACCATGCTGACAACCTGTATGGTCGCCGTAGTAGCCTTGATTGTCTGGCGTGTCCCAGCTGTTATTGTGCTACCCGTTTGGCTCATCTTCGCTCTCTTTGATGGCACCTTCCTCTCCTCGGCCGTGACAAAGGTACCGGAAGGCGCATGGTTCACTCTGGTCCTGGCAGTTGCTCTTTCGTCCACCTTCCTCCTCTGGCGCTACGGCAAGGAACAGCAATGGCGCGCTGAAGCATCAGATCGCTTCCCACCAAGTCATCTAATCCAGGCCATCGCGACTCCTGTCACGGATAGCAGCAATATCTATACTCGAAGGCTGAAGCTTTCGCCGGCGTTTGGCGGTCAAGAGGTCAGGCGTATTGAAGGCATGGGGATTTTCTTTGACAAGTCAGGTCTACCCTCCAGTACACCGACAGTGTTCATCCACTTTTTGCAGAAATTCCATGCTGCGAACGATGTCATTGTCTTGTTCCACTTGCGACCCTTGCAGATTCCCACTGTGCCGCCCGACGAGAGATACGCGGTGTCGCGGTGCTATATCGGGGACGAAGATGGAGACAGCAAGCGAATCATGCCTGATACATATCGCGTCATCATTCGGCATGGATACAACGACGAAATCGTGTCAAATGATTTGGGAGGCATGCTGTACGAGCAGATCCGAAATTATCTCATCCGCGAATATGTGGACATCATCTCAGCAGGAGACGCAGATTTGATCATTGAAGGTGCAAAAGAAAGAGATCCTGTCATCTCTTATGCCGAAATCGCTTCATCCACACCAGGGTCCGGACGCCCTTCCTTGGAAAATCTCGAGCTCACTCATAGACTCTCCGAACTGCAACGAGCGTACGAAAGCCAGGTGGTCTACATCGTGGGCAAAGAACAAATGCGCGTGAAGAAGGAGGGGAAACTTTCTCCAAAGTATATCATGCGCAGAGGCATATTGGAAATATTTTTGTGGCTTCGTGAGAATACGCGAACAAAAGTCCAGGCCTTGAACGTGCCGGTGGAGAAGGTTGTCGAGGTGGGCTTCGTGAAGGAGGTATGACCATGTGGTAGAGTGAGAGTACTTCCGAGAAATTTGGTGCCAAAGATGTCAAGATAAATGGGCCAGAGTTTGAATTGGACAATGCCGTTGATCTTTGAAGCATGTCGACTTGGTCAGGTGCGTCACCAACTCGCTCAATTCTTGTCTTCAGCAGAAAGGCACCTCTAACAATCCCAGTGCTTCTGATTCCCTAACCCTTGACAATGGCCAAGAGAAACCCATCAAACGTCTCGCTTTCGCGTCCCTTGTGGCTACTGACCACACTAACTAGTGTGGCCTTTACTCTGTCGTCTTTCCCTACCTTGACCGGCAGACTCTCCTTCCGCCCAGCTTCCAGATCTTCACTATCGGTTCCCTCGAGTATCTCACGAACGACGTTGTCGATGTAAATGCAGGCATTTGGGCGCGCAAGCCGCACGGCGTGTTGGAAATAATCGTATTGCTCGGCCCAGTCGGCGTCAATGAAGATCAAGTCGAACTTGGCCCTTTTGCCGTTCTGTTGTTGTACAAGAAGTTTGGGGAGGCTGTCCAACGCGGGTCCGAGGATGATTTCAAAATCCTTCTCCTCTTCGTAGCCCGCATGTCTGAGGTTTTGGATCGCCACATCACGGTGATGAGGGTTTATCTCGAGAGAAGTGACGTGGGCGCCGGCACTCAAGAACCAGAGTGTCGAATAACCTCCCAGCGTGCCGACTTCTAGGATGTTCTTCGCGTTGATCAGCTGTGCTTGGATCGCCAGGTATTGGCCTTGTAAAGGGGAGATGGTTATGGGTGGAAGACTGTTGGCGGCGGAGTTCTCAAGAGCATAAGAAAGAGCTTGGGAGAGAGCCGTATTGGGTTGTGGGAGAAGGGAGGATTCTGCGACAGCGTCGATGTTCTGAGCGCGTTGGTAGAGGGACATGATGAAGAGATCCTGGTTCGTGGATTAAGTCGAAAACAAATCTTTGTTAGACTCTAATCTCGCTCTTCATTCTCGAAGACGACGACAGTCAGTTCATTTATATAGCCATTTGTATCGCCCGTTGTAATGGCGACTATCAGCGATAGAGCCGAGTTCGCCGAGGAGTCGGCCATATGGAGGCATTAGGCTGTCAGGCTGCCTGCAGTATTGGCCAATGAACCAACACCATGCGTATGTTAGTGGTTTATGTTAGTTGATTGGTTGCCGATGGGAGAGGCAACGTTCACACACCTGAGCGAGAGACGCGGAACATGTGCATGGACACGGAGAGGAGAAGAGTTGGTCGTGGCAAGCCATTCCAGATTGAACCGAGTCTCTGCCAGACGAATAAGCAAAGTCTGTAGTCTCGGATCAAAGTTTCTCCGTGGTTGGGCCTCGACATGCCTGCTTGTACCGACGCCGAGCAATTACATGTATCAGTCAATTCACAGCTGTGAACTCGAGCACAACACACACTCTCCACCACCTTTTTTATGAGAGGCACACCCTCCCCTGGCGCTAGTGCGGGACTCAACGTCGACACCAAACCTCACCTCACTCTTCTTGTTCCCGCGTCTGTCGATCTGAGTTCTCCCAGACGACACTTGCGGAGACATCCTGAGTGACACACTCCTCTCCAAGATGGCGCCCTGATTCTTGTATCGACGTCAACACCCAGACGCTTTTTTTTTTTTGAAGAACCTCAGTGGTCCACCGTGTCAGAGAAGTAGTATACGGGATTAACACCTTCACACCTGTTCTGCAACCCCCCTGCAGATTAGGAACTTCCGCCCAGAACAAATGCCATGGCTGACACTCGAACTATACTTGCTCTTGACCGCTTCCCTAGAAGAAGATCTGAGCATGACATGCTGGTAGGGGGATTTCTGCGACCAGTATCAAAAGGGCCAGGGCAAGAAAGCGATGACCAAGACGTAAGCTGGCCTCTGGTTGACTTACGGGAAAATGAAGAGCCTCAACCCAGCAACGACTATCCTTGTGAACACTGCGGTAGACTTTTCAAACACATTTCTTTGCTCAGAATCCATCTTTTGGAGAAGCATGAATATGTTCGTTGCCGTGGATGTAAGCAGTTATTTGCGGGACCCGAAGCCTATTCACGCCATCGAAAGGAAGAGGGGGCACTTGGAAATTGCAGAAAGGCCGCTGCCGATACGGCAGGAAGTCTCGCTAGACCCTCCGTCTATTTGGCCGGCCGTAAAGTCAACAACACACGATCTGGAGCCCATGATCAAGCCCCGCCTGAAGATAAATCAACCGACAATCCCGGCAATGCATCCCAGGTTCAGGAGAGACAAACCCCTGTTCAAGTAATCTCAGTCGGACTTGCGGAGGAATCAGATCCTTTCACACCTGAGTTCAGCAATGCACTTGTGTCTGCCACGACCGACTCGCGACATGTCAACATCACTACGATGGCACCGAGAGCCTTGCATTTCCCAGTCATCGGTCGTGCGAGGCACCCATCGCCCCAGTCACAGTCTGAGTTACAGGTCGCGGGTCTCGCCTCCCCAAGCCTTAGCAGGACGCTCAACTCTTCTACCTCAGAAACATCAAGCTCTGGCTGGACCGAGGATGGCCGAGAGCGAGACGTGAACCTGGTCGTTTCTCTGTCGTGCTATACCTTGCTTTGGACATTCCTGAAGTTGGTGACAGCACCTTCCGAGTCTGCTCAGCAGCCCAGGGACGGGCCAAACCACACAAAAGATGTCCTTGGACACAAGTCATCATCTCGGAATAGTCGAGCGAGTGGAAAGAAAAGGCAAGATACTTCCGAAGACGAATTGGACGACGAAGACGGGGAGAGAGGCGCAAAACGCAAGCGAGTAGATGCCACATGTGCAGACGAGCATGATATCCGACCACTTGCGTGCCCCTTCAACAAGTATGACAACGTGTTGTTTGGGCCAGAATCGGCAGACGAAGCATATCATTGCTGTGCTACTTCCAGCTTTATGAATATTGCACGTCTAAAGTAAGGTCTCTAAAGTCGCATCCGTGAAGTCGGCTAACTCCTGCTAGGCAACACCTTCAACGAAATCATTATGCCCCTCGATATTACTGCTGTCGATGCTGTAGGCGCGATTTCTCTTCGCAGGCCATGGTCGCAGCCCATTTGCGCGAAACCCCGATGTGCCCCGTCCTTGAACCACCGCTCTTTGTGGAGAAGATCAGTAAGGACTTGGCCGAGGAGCTCGGGCTCGATCGCAAAAACTCCCCGCGCACGGACAGGATTGCATACTGGCACAAGATTTATGACACTTTCTTCCCCGGTGCTGCTAAGGATCGTCCGGTCAGTCCATGTAAGTGACAATGAAAGCAGCTTTACGACCGTCGCTTATTATCTCAACAGATTACGAAGGACCTGCGGCAGAGCATCTCCGCCAATTTCTTCTGTTCTCAGAGAGAGCTTTAGGACAACTGATACCAGCTGTCCAGGAGCGAACAGGTCTTCTGACACATTTGACCCCTGGCGGCCAAGAGCGACTACTTCGAGAAGTTCAACAGGAGGCAGGCCAGAGATATCTCCAACACATTGCTAACAGATGCATGCCTCGCTTATGCCGTCCAGCTCCCATCTCCGAGGTATTACGGACCCGCAGCAGTGCCCAAAATCTAGATCCATCGATGAATGTCGTCGAAGCACCATCTCTGCTGGCCAGTACCTCTCTAGAGACAATCGAGAGAAGCGTACATCAAGCATCTCCGAGCGATATTGCTGCTGGCGTGGACGCGGCTCTACATACCTTGCCCCGAAATCTTCCAGGTTCGCACGTCGATGTTGGATACGCTCCGCGCACTTCACAGGTTCAAGAAAGTCGCCTTGATCAACAGAGTATCGATGCATTGTTTGAACCGTTGCTTGCAGGTGATTTGTTTCATGCTGCGGTTGGTGACCCCCAAGATTTTGGACATGATTCTTCGCAAATCCATTTTTCCTACCCCGGACAGTTTGGTGATGTTGTGTATTTCCCAGAAGGCCAGGTTGAAGAATGAACAGTTGGAACATGTTATGAGAGGAAATCTAGCGTAACTTTACCGCAACAGCAATTGTTATGTTCTTCCTATCTCGTGGGCGTCGAAACGAACATGGTTCTCAACCTTGGGATACTCGCTCAATAAAGACCAACATGATTGGCTGATGTGGACGACCGGGGTCTGTCTTGGCGACGCAGGGTTGAGCTTCAAGAAAAAAAGTTCCCCGTCAACCGATCCGAGCATTGAATGTTCGAGGATCTGCGTTCCAGCATTCGTGGCCTCAGCATCAACGAACTGTCAAGATGAGTGCCTCGCGTGCTATCGGAGGGTCCTCGAGGCTTCTCGGCAATTTGACACGCTCGCACAACTCAAGTCTCGCACGACACTGGCTTGGCCGACGCTGTGCTTCCACTGCAGTTCTCCCGACCTTGTCCGCGAGCCTGCGGTCGCAGTCGAAACAATGGCCGCTGGATCGACGGTGGCAGCAACGGCGAGGTGCCGCCGGCGCCGCAGCTGCAATGTAAGCACTTCTCACTGCTTTCCCCTGTCCCTCGTCTAATACGTGACAGGCTGGAAGAAGCCCAGGATGACCCCGACGCCCTCTCTCAAGAAACCATTATTCACAACCTATCGCCCGAGGAAGCGCACCGGTTATCAAGAGTGCGGAACATTGGTATTGCGGTCAGTCACGGGCCTCGGTTTGCTTAGGTACAAGTTGGTTGACGTCGACAGGCACATATTGACTCTGGCAAAACGACGGCGACGGAACGTGTCCTATTCTACACGGGCCGGATCAAGTCCATCCACGAAGTTCGCGGCAAAGACGCCGTTGGCGCGAAAATGGACTCGATGGAACTCGAGAGAGAAAAGGGCATCACCATTCAATCCGCAGCCACTTTCTGTGACTGGGTCAAAAAGGAGAACGGCAAGGAAGAAAAATACCACATCAACTTGATTGACACGCCCGGACACATTGACTTTACCATCGAGGTGGAGCGTGCACTGCGGGTGCTGGATGGTGCCGTCATGATTCTGTGTGCGGTGTCCGGCGTCCAAAGTCAGACCATCACAGTGGATCGGCAGATGCGGAGGTACAACGTGCCCCGAATCAGCTTCATCAACAAAATGGACAGAATGGGCGCAAACCCGTGGAAAGCCGTCGACCAGATCAACAAGAAGCTCAAAATCGCCGCTGCGGCTGTTCAGGTGCCCATTGGTGCCGAAGACGAGTTCCGCGGCGTCGTTGACTTGATCACCATGAAGACAAACTATGCTGAGGGTGAACGTGGCGAGATCATTGTCACCAAGGATGAAATCCCGGCCGAGGTCCAACAGCTCGCCAAAGAGAAGAGGGCACAGCTGATCGAAACACTTGCCGACGTCGATGACGAGATTGCCAACTTGTTTCTGGATGAACAGGAGCCTACGACCGAGCAGCTAAAGGCCGCCATCCGGAGGGCCACCATCTCGCTCAAATTCACTCCCGTCTTTATGGGATCTGCCCTCGCCGACAAATTTATCCAACCGATGCTCGACGGTGTCTGCGATTATCTTCCCAACCCCTCCGAGGTGTCCAACACCGCTCTCGACCGAAGACAGAAGGAGGCCCCCGTCAAGCTTGTCCCTTATAACTCGTTGCCTTTTGTCGGTCTTGCATTCAAGTTGGAAGAATCAAACTTTGGGCAGCTCACGTATATCCGCGTGTATCAGGGCAAATTGCGAAAAGGCCTCAACGTGTTCAATGCTCGGACCGACAAGCGGGTCAAGATTCCCCGTATCGTCCGCATGCACTCCAACGAGATGGAAGAAGTCAACGAGATCGGCGCCGGAGAGATCTGTGCGGTGTTTGGAATCGAATGTGCATCGGGTGACACGTTCACGGACGGACAATTGGGGTACACCATGACCAGCATGTTCGTGCCCGAACCCGTCATTTCCCTCAGCATCAAGCCAAAGAACAACAAAGACTTGCCCAACTTCTCCAAAGCCATCGCGCGGTTCCAGCGCGAGGATCCGACCTTTAGAGTTCACTTTGACACCGAAAGCGAGCAGACGATCATCTCGGGCATGGGCGAACTTCACTTAGAGGTCTACGTCGAGCGCATGCGCCGAGAATACAAGGTCGAGTGCGAGACCGGCCCCCCGCGGGTTGCTTACCGAGAGACCATCACCAAACGCGTCGACTTCAACCATTTGCTCAAGAAACAGACTGGCGGAGCAGGTGATTACGCACGTGTTGCAGGTTATATGGAGCCCAAGGGTAACCTCGAGGGCAACCACTTTGAAGAACACATTATTGGTGGCGCCATCTCGGAGAAATTCTTGTTCGCTTGTGAAAAGGGTTTCCACCTGTCTTGCGAAAAGGGTCCTCTGGTCGGCCACAAAGTGCTCGGCGCGACCATGGTCATCAACGACGGTGCGACCCACATGACCGATTCGAGCGAAATGGCCTTTAAAAACGCAACGCAGCAGGCCTTCCGCAAGGCATTCATGGACGCCGACCCAGTGGTGCTGGAGCCTATGATGAAGACGGTCGTGACGGCCCCGACCGAGTTTCAGGGCAACGTGGTCGGGCTGTTGCAGAAGCGGAATGCGGTGATCAACGACACCGAGGTCGGCGTGGACGAATTCACCGTCTGGGCCGACACCAGTCTTAACGGCATGTTTGGGTTCAGCGGCAACCTCCGCGCGGCGACGCAGGGCAAGGGCGAGTTCAGCATGGAGTTCAGCCACTACGAGCGTGCGCCGATGCAGCTGCAAAAGGAGCTCCAGTCCGAGTTCCTCAAGGCCCAGGCGGAGAGGAACAAGAAATGAACAACGACCAACAGCGCACGAGGTTCGTTCAGGCGTTGCAGCCAGCATTACCGCTCGAAGCAGGTTCGCAGACCCTCGACCTTGACCTTTCTCTCCACGTGGACCGTATGGAATCAGGCCGAGTTCAGCTTTTGCCGGCCCGTGCAAACGAATATCCCGGGCGAGAGAAGACCATCACCGCCCAGCGACCAGAGCACGGCGTTTGGAGTTCCCAAGCCCAGAGCATCCTGCCAACCACTGGGAGTGCAACGAGTGACAATTGTGCGTCGACCCTGCCAAAGCCAAAATGTCGCAGTACACAGGTCACCGCGCGGATCATCTTGATGGATACCTGGCCGCGGGTGCACAAGTCACGCATCACCCGCCTCATCTCGACACGAATACCAAGTCCTGGTCGGTGTATGAAATCCCAGCATCTGCAACGATTATTGTCCAGGGGTTTGGCCAGACATGTTTGCTGTTACCATCAAAAAGTAGGAGTTGGGGGGGAAAAAATATTCGGGCGATGTATAATGTCATTATCATCATGATACCTACACTAGTTACCAGGTACCGGGTACCGGGTACTAGGTATTTTTCGAGAGCCACGGGGCATACATGTGTTATTACATACCAATTACCAACCTCCCTACTTACTTACTTGTGTAACTAGATTACTCGAGAACGAAAAACACAATTGCCATACACATTTTGATCCTAGAGGGTTAGATGTTGTAGGACTGTTAAGGATTGGGTTATCTTGCATGCTTCATTTAGTTGGGTTAGGGACAAATGTTATCAGAAGAGTTCAGGTAACAGGCTGCGTTTTGCTTTCGAACCAAAGCAATGAGTCCGACTGATTTGCCCTCTCCCCAAATCCGCCGGCCCCCCAGTACATACCCAGCTGATCATCATGGGGCCATTCTATCCCTCTCGAAACGACGCCCAAATCCCACGAGACGCGTGACTCCTCTTTTTCCTTGATCAAGAGATAGATTTGGCCGCCAGCAGTATCATCTATTCCGACGGAGAGATTCACCGACTCCCATGATCCTCTGACTAGAACAATGAAGTGGTATTGTGGTTACTGTTCGTAATGAGCCCTCGAATGCTTCCATACCTTTTAGAGACTTCGATAATGGCTCTAGTGTCACGAACAGCTTCTTCCAAATGCCCTACCTTGCCCTCACGAAACGAGAGGGTGAGGCAGGGCAGGTCAATCAGGTGTGGTACACAGGGCAGTCAGGAGACGAGGCTGTCAGGCTAGAACATAAGGTTCTCTTGATGCATTCGGCCTATTAGCCGGCAAGTGTGGCCGAGACGGCAGAACCTCGGTTTTTCTAGTCTACTCAGTATATATATTGGAGTTAACACATACATTTCCAATTCATCCCAGTAATTGGCGACGCTTTGGCCGAGCGGTTAAGGCGGTGAGTGCAACTACATCCATACATTTACCTGCAGTCTTACTAATCCATACATAGACACCCTGCTACTCTTAAGTTGTTGAGGTGTTCTCTTCGGAGGCACAAGTTCGAATCTTGTAGGCGTCGATCACTTTTTTTTTTTCTTTTTCCCTCCAGGGAGCGCTCAAGAATCGGAAGCACTCAGCAAGCAGAAGGTGAGCAAGGGTGAGCAAAGAGAACGAGCGATTAAACATAAGGCGACGACGAGGGGCAAGTTTTTGCGCTTGAAACTACCTATTTATGTACTTAACACTCTACTTTACTCTACACTCTGAGCGATGTTGACGTTGGGCCATTGCTGGACTTTTACCCGGCCAGTTTCAGCGTACCTCTACATGTATATCTAGACAGACATACAAAAACATACGAAACAACTCAAGTCAGACCGGGGAGGGAAAAAAAGGAAAACCATTATTTTGTCAACTCCCTTTCTCAATAGTGTCCCATTTTTGCTAAAGTCATATGCAGCTAAATATCCTTCTTGATCAGATCCGCGCCCTTCTCAGCCACGGCATAAGTGGTGGCCATAATATTCCTGTGTCGTCAAAAATCAGCATTGATCCATGGACACTCTCTGTCAGCCAAAAGACAGAATTCAGGACTTACCCAGATACATGGCCAGGGAAGATTGAAGCATCCACCACCCTGAGGTTCTTGACCCCTTTGACCTTCAAGTCTGTGTCCACAACCTCGCCGAGCGCGCACGTCCCGATCAAGTGGTACTGTGTGCTGATGTGGTTCTTGACATACTCGATCCTCTTCTCCTCGCTGTCGAGACTCTCCTTCTCGGGCGGCAGTTCTCTCTCAGCGAGTGATTTCGCCAGCAAGGGATGCCTGGCGACTTTGTCCATCCACTTCATACCGGCCGCGAGGATTTTGGCATCAACCTCATTCCGGAAGTACCCCGGATCGATCTCGGGTGGCGCCAGCGGGTCCGACGATTTGATGTGTACTGTGCCTCTTGACAGAGGGTGTTCTAGGCACATAAGCAACGAGAGCTGCTGTTTGCCGTTGGGCGATTTGCCAAAGAACTGCGTCTGATCGGAGCCCTTGGCCACATCAAGACGGCATGGGATGCAGAAGGTTTGGAGATTGGCAAAGGTTGGGTCGCGGAGTTGATCGACAATTACCTAGCATCAGCATGGGGTTGTGTCAGTTCAGTCAATGGAAGAAGTACTATGGACGTGGTCTATTGTCGACGACGGTTAGTCACTTACCTTTTCTTGAGCTTTCTCAAAGTCCGTCTTTGCAAGCGACTTCTCTTTGATTTCTTTAATCGTTGCGTCGAGCTCGTCAGGAGTGACCAGGGACGCGTACGACACGAATCCCATCATCATGCCTGGGCTAGCATACAGGCCTTTCTGACTGTTCTGATAGACGTCCTGCTGTGCTTTCATGAACTCTTCGCCGTGTAGAGCATCCATGGAATCAATGCCGGGTTTGAGGTCGAATAGGAGTCCTCCGAGAACATGGTCCTGGAAATTGGCGCCCACTCCCTTGTTCTCAACGACGCACTCGACACCAGCCGCCCTGAGAACTTCGGGATCGCCGATTCCCGAGAGCTCGAGCAATTGAGGACTTTGAATCACGCCGGCAGACAGAATGACTTCGCGCGTTGCGTCGACGCTGTATTTCTGACCCTTGTGGACGAATTCAACGCCCTTGGCCGTGTCTCCATCCAAGATAATCTTGGTGGCCTGCGCTTCCGTCAGGACTTTCAAGTTTGGTCGTCTCAGATTCGGACGAAGATATCCGGTTGCAGCGTAGGATCGCTTTCCAGGATCATCGGATCTGTTCACGGCCCCAAGACTCGAATAGAAGCCCAGATGGTCGCCGCTCCACGCGTCATTAATGGTCTTCTTTGTCCCGGTAACTGCATAGGCAGCTTCGGCAAATTCCACCTCCAATGGCATATACCAGTCGTTGAAGCTGGTATGGACAGGCCCACTGGATCCGTGGTACTTGTCCCCTCCCGCGATAGGCATGAATTGTGGATCACTGTGCCGGGCAGAGTCGTCTAATGTTTGGTGTTTCTTGAAGTAAGGAAGCATGTCCTCCCAACCCCAGCCAGGGTTGCCCATTGATTTCCACCCCTCGTAATCATTCTTTGACCCTCTCACGTACATGAGATAGTTGATAGCAGAGCTGCCGCCGAGCACCTTTCCGCGAGGCATCGAGTAGACCTTGTTGCCTGCATTGGGTTGTGGTGTGCTCGTCATGCACCAGTCGTACTCTTTCCTGCCAATCTACAGAGGGGGTCAGGCGCCTCGCGTGGAGATGTAACGTCCTACTCACCATGGTGGGATAGAGTGAAGGCGTGGAAACGGCCTTATCGTCCATTCGATTCTCTCCAGCTTCCAGGACCGCGACTGAAATATTTGGATCCTCGGTGAGGCGAGCAGCAACCACTAGACCAGCAGTACCTCCTCCAACCACAACAAAGTCATATTTGCGAGACACCAATTCATCAACAGAGCAGAGGGCACTCGAGGAGCCGTTGACATGGCCGTTGACGCCGTTTGTGGCGGACATTGTGGCTCGAGAAGAGAGTCGTGTACAGTAGATTCAGTGAGCGAAACGGGAGATGCAATGGCTACGATGGCCAGAACAGCGAAACGGGCTTTTCATAGACACCTCATCACCTATCTATGCGTCTACCTGGTCAGGAATGCCACGTCCTTCTGCTTCCCCCGCATGCGGACCTGAGGTGCCCGAGGAACATCTTTTGCGGGGTGCAGCCAATCGCTGGAACTCTGGAGAGGACTTGGTGACGAAGAAAAGAGGAGAAGGGATCAGATTCGAGATCTGTGTTCGGGATGATCATCTCGGAATCATGGATGGCACATCACTCAGCCAAGGGTTGGTTGTGGCAACGGCGAAGATCCGGTTAGAGGATATGGCTAACCGCCGCGGCAGCCGGGGTACGACGTGGACCATAGTATGCTCTCGTGGACGACACCACCAAGCTCAGAAGACGATCATGATGATGAGAATGAAGACTGCCGGATGGGTAAACACATTATACCAAGTGTGGGTGCTCTGCAGGCAGGGCCAAAAATAGGGGAGGCGTCTGGCTAGAACCAAGTCATGGATATTATTGATGGCAAAGTGGCCGCAGCCGCAGCCACAGTTACAGTCCGCAGTTTGCCAGTCGCTTCTGCGGACCCGATACGGATTGGGATGCGGGAACCGTGCGTGACATTGGCCTCCGTGGCTCTGTCTCACTTCTCACTCCTCACTCTCACATGCAAAACATGCATAATTTTTTCTTTCTTGCTTTTTCTCCTCTGTTTATCCGTCAACAACTGCCCCCTATTTCCCTTTTCGACACTTAACTTCTTCTACCCGAGCTCCCGAACCCATTTCTGGTCTTTCGGTGCCCTTTTGTCGTGGGTGGATGGTCAGCGGCTGTTACCTTTCACCTCTTTTCTCTGCTGAGAAACCTCTACGACCACCACCGAGTGGCTCCCTCCTCTCGCTTGTCTCGTCCTCACACAACACATGTGCTCAGAATGTTGGGATCCATTGCCTGTGGACAGATTTACTTCGGGGCTGTTCGTTTCACCCTGCATGCCACGCATGCTCCAAGACGCACTGTTATCCACAGACAACAAGATGGCACAATCGACACTAGATAACACCACGTCGTTCCACGTCCATGTCCTACGTATATCTCAGACCTTTCCGTCCCTTTCCCCCAGTTGCTGATCATTTTCCCTACATCCTGTCTAATTGTGCTGTCCTTCTTCATCCACTCATTCCTACGCGTTCCGTCTTGATTATCGGTCATCATCCCACCTTTTCCGCCTTGATACGTCCTTCGGCATCTCAACACCCTCATTTTGGTGGTCATCGGCGCTCCGGATTTATGCATTGTTCCCCAAAGATCACTTATTCAGCGCATCCCACCTCAGACTACACGTCATTTGTTCCTGCTATACCGGACCTACTTCTCTCCAGCGAACATATTAGGACCCATCCTTCCCTCGAGAGCTGTCGACCGAGTTCCTCCTGTTAAACTCCCGTCGGCCCATCGTCCCTTTGTTCACAATGTCTCACGCCAGAGCATCCAGTCGACACTATTCTGACTATGAACGGGCGCTCGAGAAAGCTGCTGAACGACCCAAAACATCCCCACCTTCTTCGACCACTTCATCTCGAACCTCCTCGGCCACGTCGTTGCAGCCAACCGCCCCAGTGGCCGAATGGTGCCATCAAATGCACTTGATCCAACAGCGAAAATACGATTGGTGTGCAAGCTGCTATCCCAAGCCTCCGCCCGCTCCAAGCGCTATCAGAATCCCGTCACAGAAAGCACTGCAACAGTCAAGAATGAGCAATGAGCCTGGTCATGCATACCAGTAGAACGTCATCCAACGAATATCCTTGTCTGCATATTAGCATGGTGTTGGGGCGTTTTGGACAAACAAAAATCTTGTTTTGAAGTATTGAATCATGAATCATGACCTCTCTCTGCTATAACATGGCATTGAAATGAAAGTTGTAGAGACAATGAATGTACATCATGAACTGCCGGCCATGGCTCTGTCTTTGGCGGCGTTCAGTTTCTCCACCTGCTCTTTGAACTTTAGTTCATATGCTTCTTGTCTGAAGACCTTTTTCATTGTTAGCGTAGACATAGCGATCGTGACAAGACCGTGACATTCATACTCTTGTTGCCTCCAGAGCGCTCGGCTGCCCGACCTCAGGATCAGCCCCGGCTTCTAAGAGGATGTCAATCACTTCGGTCTCGTTCTTGAAGACCGCTCCTGCTAGGATGGATTGCCCTCGATCGTTCAGGCGATTGGGGTCTGCGCCGTGCTGCACAAGCATCAAGGCCAGCGGTGCATGACCGTGGTAAGAGGCAAGCATCAGCTGAGGGAGTTAGTCATTCTGGCGGAAGTCGCTCTGGGCAACCCAGGGCAGTCGATAACTGAGAGGGCCCCTGAAACTGGCTCCCCCATCCTTTCTAAGCACTTACCAATGTGTCGCCCTTGTCGTTGGTCAGATTCGCAGGTAGACCCCTTGGCAAGGCTTGCTCGAATAGATCCGTCTGACCTGCCCGGGCGGCGTCGAAGAACCTTCCTGCTAGAGCCACGGCTTCTGGCGGGAGCTGCTCGGCTGATTGGGTATCGGCACTCGGTGCTGGCTGCGAGACGGGCTCCATTGTCTGAGGAGTCTGTATATATTTCTGACAGCAGGGGAGACCAACCCTCGAGAGAAGTATGGCTGATATATATGCCTACTCTGGACTTTTGTCATTGTGAGGTCTAGTACATTGAGTTGTAATCGGCAATTCGTCGGAATGACGTCGACGAGTTAGTTTGGTTTCCAACATTCTACAGACCTCAAAGAGGAGGTTGACAACGTTTAGCCAGGGGCATGCTCCCTTGTTAGCCCGGGCTACAAAATCATCAGGGAGCCCTAGGAAGAAGATGCGGACCTGCCCGTCTCTTTGTCCAGACAAAAAGTTAATGAGGAGCACCAAGATCCAGCCTCGCACGTGAATGGAGGGGCACACGCAAGGCTGCGGATGCCGAGCCACGAGTGTCAAACAGGCCAAGCGCCATGCCGATTGCGTGATCAGGTCTGTTGCTGATTGTCTGGCTTCGACGCAGTGGACACCATTCTACCACCTCTGACATGCTCCCGCCCTTGGTTGGGTTGTCTACTTGCCTTGCTGCTAAGTGCTGATGCCATTATGGATCCCGCCCGCATCATGGGAGCACGAGGGGCAAGCAATCAGCAATCATGCCACTAGCTGGAGCCAGGGATTTGTCCCTCGAGGTCAGAGGCTTGTTCGAGAAGAGCAGGAAAAAAAGATTTGTCGTCGCCGCTTGAGCCTAAGAGTTCTCAAGTTTTCTTCCCCAATCTGCCATTCTGGTTGACTAGTATAAAACTCCTCGCCTACCCCTCCCATCGCATTCTTGCGCAATCGCAGCCTTTGTCCTCACGCCTGCTCCCTGCTGAACACATCCATTTGCAACACTCCATACACACCGTCAGAGAAAATGGCCGACCGCCCTGAACCGTACGTGGCATCCTTCCCCTCTCCAAAGCTGTGTGGACTTTCAGAAAGAGCATAACTAACGATCAGCGCCCTCCAGTCTCCGCTTGGGCTCAATTGCCCCCAATTTCCAAGCCCAAACCACCAAAGGACCCATTGACTTCCACGAGTTCATCGGCGACAACTGGGTCGTTCTCTTCTCGCATCCGGAAGATTTCACTCCCGTCTGCACGACCGAGTTGGGTGCCTTTGCAAAGCTGGAACCCGAGTTCAACAGAAGAGGCGTCAAATTGATTGGGCTTTCGGCCAACACCATTGACAGTCACGGAGAATGGATCAAGGACATCAATGAGATCAGCGGCAGCAATTTGAGCTTCCCCATTATTGGAGACAAGAACAGACAGATCGCGCTTCTCTATGACATGATTGATCATCAGGATGCCACCAATGTGGATGAAAAGGGCATTGCCTTCACCATCAGATCCGTCTTCGTCATTGACCCCAAGAAGGTCATCCGCACCATCCTGTCCTACCCTGCCTCGACCGGCCGCAATACTGCCGAAGTTCTGCGGATTGTCGACTCCCTGCAGACCGGTGACAAGCACAAGGTCACCACCCCAATCAACTGGGTGCCAGGTGACGACGTGATTGTCCATCCCAGCGTCAAGACCGAGCAGGCGAAGGAGATCTTCCCCGAGATGAAAATCATCAAGCCTTACCTGCGAACCACACCTCTTCCCAAGGAGAAGACTAGTGCTGCTTAGAGGAGTGGTGGAAGCAAAGTAAGCAAGGGAAAGTAAATTCTGATACCACCGAAAATGTAGCAGCTCGAGAGATACTGTGGAACAAACCAGATTTGACTTGGTGCCATACCAATTCAAGGTCATTTTGCGACGTGCATACCCCAACAAATTGCAGAGAAGTTATTTCAAATTGTTTGCGACGCGTCTTGTCTGTTGCTCTCAATGCAGGTACCACTGAATACACGTCAATCAACCACAGCAGCAGTATGCACCCAGTATGTACCCCGTACTTTGTTCCATTGCCCTTTTAGCCCCTGAACCTGGTCACTGAGGTAATCAACCTGCCCTGAACTTGACACCCGTGAACAATTGGCTGTCACAAGCTGTTAGGGCTGCTGATAACCGGCTTGGCATAGCGGCAACTCCCTCCTAACTAACTGCTACTGGTACCGCCGGCACCGCCTGAATCGCCTACAATCGCCTAGAGCGCCCATGTCTTTGCGGCCCCCCATGCCCTGAACGCACCAGTGACAAGTGCCAGTGCCAGTAGTAGCTCCAACTCCCTGCGACTCCCTGCACAGGCGCAGGCACGTAGGTCCATCTAGACTTGACATGGAAACAACTTTTCCGCTACACAAAATTTCACCCCCAGCGTCCTAATAATTCTCCTAGAGTCCTCCACAGAGAGACCCAGTTGTACAAATCTGGACATCGACTTCGTCTTGGATTCAATCTTGCATGAATGTTTTGCTGTTTGCGAGCACTCCCATCTTCAATTCTGATCGCGTTCGGGTTCTCCTTCTTCCGACATTCTCACCACCAACTTCCCCCCCTTTTCTTCTGACATCAGCCAAAGTGACACGGGAGAGAAAACGACCCTTCACGAAAAAAGCGACATCCCGAGACAGGTTCTTTGTCCTCTCGGTCAGTGGTCTATCTTTTCTCCCTCTACGTCGTTGAGATCTTTGCGCCACCTCTGCTACCCGATTTCGATCCCGCCTGCCTTTGCCTCAGCGTTGCCCGCCGGGACAAACGAACGCGTGCTTGTACCCTTTATCGCCATGGCCTACAAAGATCCGAGAAAGGGGAACTTGTCCATCATGTCCTATCGTCAATGTTGTTCTTTCTACTTGTTTATCTTGTCTGCTCATTTGTCACATTGCCGTGTTCCTCGTTATTCGCTTGCCCTCCGCCTCTGGCCTCTTGGGTCTAGAGCTGACAGTCATGGCTAGGTTCCGACGTAAAAGTCCTGGGAAACAGGGTTCTATCCCACGGCTGAGGGAATCGCGGTTCCTCACCTCCCATCTTGACCCACCATCACCGGAGGAACACCACTGGCCGCCCATACCGCCGTTAACCACAGACAACCGCTCCAAATCGGTGGTGTCTAGCGTTTTCGCTCTCTGGCAGAGTCCGTCCTTGCCATCGGTGACAAACGAGAGCCCTGATATCTCTGCAACCTCGCCACAGACACCGAGCGAGGTTTCCAGATATCGATTGACGAGATTACCTGTTCATGATTATGTGCCAAACCCGGCTACGAAGTCTTCCAGTACCACACGATTGCCACGATATGTACCCATAATAATTCCCGAGTTTGCACAGCCATCATTTACTAGAGAACTTTACTCTACCACGTCGCAACCAGATCTTCGGACTACCACTAATTCCTCGCCAACAACCCCGACATTAAACAGCCATCCACGCTCCGCGAGATATTTGGATGAAGCTGATCCGTTTGTCACGGCGGAACTACGAAACTGCGAGGAGGAAAGGGACCCGGTTTCCACGATCAATCCTGCGGAAATGAACAATAGCCAGGTGAGCCTCGTTGCTTCGGAGGCAAGCAATGAGGGCGCAAATGGCTCGAACCAACCCGTGGATGGTACGGGAGGAAATATCGGCATCTCATCTTCGGTTACTCAGCATACCTCAGCTCCGACAAATTTGTCGGGTTTGGTCTGCAATGTGCACAGGACGACAGGTGAAGAGCCCCCGGGGTTGGTTGGCGCAACGACGACAATACTGGGGGACAAGCTGTATGTTTTTGGGGGCAGGGTACACTCTCGAACGAAACCACAGTTGTCCTCGGACCTCTACGAGCTTGATCTCATCCGCCGGCACTGGATCAAGGTCGATGCACTTGGAGATATACCTCCACCTCGCTACTTCCACAGTGTATGTGCCCTCGGGGACTCGAAGCTGGTCTGCTACGGTGGCATGTCACCTGCACCGCACAGCAGCAGGCCTGCGCAAACTGGTCAACCGGGCAAGCCAGAAGGCCAACCAGAGGTCGTGGTCATGTCCGATATCCACATCTTTGATGTACCTACGCGAAAATGGACTCTAATCCAGGCCCCTGAAAATCCCCAAGGCCGTTACGCCCACTGTGCGGCGATATTGGCATCGTCTGCTGTGTTCACATCCGCCAATGCTCCCTTCTCCGCCATCCAGCATAACCCGCCGTCTGCCGATCCTCATTCCGGTACGCTAGGAGTACAACTGGACGGAACTGGTGGCGCAGAAATGGTTGTCGCCGGAGGCCAAGACAGCACGAACAGTTACATTGAACAGTTTAGCGTCTTCAACCTGCGCAGTCTGAGGTGGACAGGCACGACAGCTTGGGACCGCAAATGCGGAGCATATAAAAGCATGGTTGCTCCCATGACAGGACTATCGGCGGAGCTGATTGGTCGAGGAGTTCCGTTGAATGATCCACAAGCCCAAAGAGCCAGTTCGCGTCCCGGGACATCGATGCTGATATACTCCAATTACAACTTCCTGGACGTCAAGCTGGAGCTGCAGGTTCGGTTACCAGACGGTTCATTGATGGAGAAGCCTGTAACTGGCTCCGTGTCCCCGCCTGGGCTGCGCTTTCCCAATGGTGGCATCATTGATGGCCACTTTGTAGTCAGCGGGACATACCTGACTTCGTCGAAACACGAGTACGCACTGTGGGCGCTGGATCTCAAAACTTTAACGTGGGCACGCATTGACACGAATGGCTTGATCTTCTCCCAAGGGAGCTGGAACCGGGGTGTGCTGTGGAACCGAAGAAATACGTTTGTTATTCTTGGGAACCGGAAGCGAAGCCTGGTGGACGATTACAACCATCGACGGATCAATTTCAGTCACGTTTGCATGGTTGAGCTGGAAGCATTTGGCCTTTATGACAACCCTAGAAAGGTGGCTCCGACCTCGGGCTATGTTTCGGTATCTGCTCCGAACATTCCTCCATCGATGCAATCGAGTCTGCTAGGTCAAGCCGCTGGCGGAAGACCATACAACAGCACCGCCGAACAACTCGGTCAGGCAGCTTTGAGCCTGCCAGAGCTCTCTGACATGGAGATTGTGGCATTGGGCGGAGAAAAGATTCCGTGCAACTCATACATCCTGTCTCGACGCTGGGGCCCGTTCTTTAATCAGCTCCTGGCCGAGTCTGTGTCAACGCACGAGAATGTCAGCATATCGGACGGGGCGACGTTGAAGCCAAGTATGAGGTCGCAGGCCAGCCGCAACTCTACGCTGACGATCACGCCAGCCGCAGCGAATGGCCTGGCAGTGGCTACGGCAGGAAGTGACGGCATCCTGGATCCCCAGAGATCACTGAGTCGATCCACGACCAGAACACTGGTCGAGCTGCCGAACACCATCAACATCCCACCTTCAAGTCGACCGAGATCCTTGTACCTGCCTCACATGGCTCCCACGATCCACCTGTTGCTACATTTCCTCTACACATCTTCGCTGCCGCCGGTGGGATCACCATTGTGCACACCGCACACGCTGTGCTCTCTGTTGCAGATGGCCAGACCCTACCAGGTCGACGGTCTGCTGGAAGCCACAGTCGAACGTCTGCATGAGGTGTTGGACGGGCGAAACTCTGCCGCAGTCTTCAATGCGGCTGCGATGGCTGCAGGAGGTGGCCGAGGCCTCCGGGGTGTTGCCGGCAGCAACCTGGTAGGCATGAGTCGACGAGAGAGCGAAGCCACGACCATTGCAGAAGCCACTGTGGGTCTCACGAACAAGACTGCGGGACTCAAGCTGGCGACAAACTACGAAGAGCCCAGCAAGAAAAGAGGGCATGGAAAGTCTAGTTCAATGGATTCAGCATCGACGGCCACTTCGGCGTCAACGTCGACTGACATGTCCCGAACGGACACCGAGACGTCGGGGCAAGACGACAACGCCGAGCACAATGGACATGGGGAGAGGGAATCGCAAGAAATATGGACGGGCGATCTCAGCTCAGTGATTGGGCTTCAGAAACGGGGTCTGCGAGGACTAATGGAAGGGCGGCGATTGAGAGAACGGGCAAATACTGGAGGTACAGGCGGAGAATAGGCTCTTGTGGGGGAAATTGTGTAGATGAAAGATGGCAACAAAAAAGCACGTGCTGATGTCCATTACCCTGGAGCAATGACATGTGATGATGTTGGTGTAGTCAAATTGGCTGTACAAATGCCTCGGCACTTGGCACCTTGGGGTGTGTACAAGGAGGGAAGTGTCTGCGATCCGCCAAAACATCATCTGACCGACCCCAACAACGAATCAGACGCCGGGTAAATGGACCCAAATCATCATCGGAGTCTCCGGTTTCCAGTTAACCTCGATCCCCTTTTTTGTGGAGGAGCGTGACCCGCGATGATGATGATGATGGATGATGTGTGCGACATGCGGCGCACGGCGTGCGGCTTTGCGGTTACTGACCATGCCCTTGCCTTGTGTCAGAATGCCGGGGCATGTGAAAATAACACACAATGTCAACCTTTACAAACAGGGACTGCATCCCTTCCTTTTCTTCCTTTTCTTCTGTTTCTCCTTTCTCCTTGGATCTTCTCTACGCTCCTTGACCACCTTTCCAGTGAATCTTGTTTTTTTGATTCCTGGGAGAGAGACACACCCTCTGAGTGCTTGTGCTACCGCCTGCCACGTACTTACTCACCTTCAGTGACTCGCAAACCCGCCAATCATCCCATTCTAAACTTGTCCGTGCCACAATGTCGAAACGATTCTCGACCGCCGACGTGGCGTCGCACAACAAGGCCGACAACCTCTACATCATCGTCGACGAGGACGTCTATGACCTGACCAAATTCCAAGACGAGCATCCAGGTTAGTTTTCCGCTCCAGTCCCTCCATCCCTCAGCATTTTGTGAAAAGAAAGCCATTTTTACTGACCCGGCGTGTTGTCCTGCATTTATATAGGTGGGAAGAAGAGTGAGTCTCCCCCGTCCCTCCCTTGCCCGAGCCAAAAAGCCCCAATCCCCCGAATGCCTGCCCCCCTCCTCTTAAAAGACTAACGCGGCTCGATTGTGGACAGTCCTGCAACGCGTGGCCGGGAAAGACGCCTCGAAGCAGTTCTGGAAATACCACAACGAGGGGATCCTCAAGAAATTCAAGGCAAAGTTGCAGGTCGGGTCATTGGACACGAAAAAGGTAGAAGCAGCAGCAGCACCGCCCACACCTCCGGCGACGCCGCCCCCGGCGGAAAAGGTCCGTCCGCAAGCAGAGCCTGGGACCGTTGCTCCTGCACCGGGTCCGGCTGCGTCGGAAGAAGTCGAGGCTTTGGATCCCTTTGGGTCTCTGATTCCCTTTGGTGATCCGAGCTGGTATCAAGGTGTAAGTTGGACTTGCTTTCCTTCAACCGCAATTGGGACGCTGACTGACAAATGAATACAAAAGTACCATTCGCCATACTACAACGAGACCCACGCAGCCCTCCGTGCCGAAGTTCGGGAATGGGTCGACACCGAGCTCGAGCCCTACGTGACCGAGTGGGACGAGGCCAAGAGAGTACCTGAGGAGATTTACAAGCAGATGGGCGAACGGGGCTATTTGGCTGGTCTTTTGGGTGTCAAGTACCCGGCGCATCTGGTCAAGAACCCCGTCAAGTCCGTCCCGCCCGAGAAATGGGATTTGTTTCACGAGTTGCTCCTGACGGATGAGCTGTCACGAACCGGTTCTGGTGGACTGGTTTGGAATCTGATCGGAGGCTTTGGGATCGGGTGTCCGCCGCTGGTCAAATATGGCAAGAAGGAGCTCCTCAATCGTATTCTCCCAGGTATCCTCTCTGGAGACAAGAGAATATGCCTGGCCATCACCGAACCTGACGCCGGCTCCGACGTTGCCAATCTGACATGCGAGGCCAAGCTGTCGGAGGACGGCAAGCATTTTATCGTCAACGGAGAGAAGAAGTGGATTACCAACGGCATCTGGAGCGACTATTTCACGACTGCCGTGAGAACCGGTGGTCCAGGAATGGGCGGCATCAGCCTCTTGTTGATCGAGCGCACCGAAGGGGTGAGCACTCGACGTATGGACTGTCAGGGTGTCTGGAGCAGCGGGACTACCTACATTACATTTGAGGACGTCAAGGTGCCTGTGGAAAATGTTCTGGGCAAAGTCAACAAAGGTTTCCAAGGTAAGAAGACGCCTACCACTGTCGAAGGTACCAGCTGCTGATTGGACTGCGCAACAGTGATCATGACCAACTTCAACCACGAAAGAATCGGCATCGTCATTCAATGCCTGCGCTTCTCCCGCGTCTGCTTCGAAGAATGTGTCAAGTATGCGTCCAAGAGAAAGACGTTTGGGCAGAAGCTCATCAACCACCCTGTGATCCGCATGAAGCTCGCACACATGGCGCGCCAAATTGAGGCCAGCTACAACTGGCTGGAGAACATCATCTACCAGTGCCAGCGAATGGGCGATACGGAGGCCATGCTGCGGCTGGGCGGTGCCATTGCAGGGCTCAAGGCTCAGGCTACGACGACGTTCGAGTTCTGCGCCAAGGAGGCGGCTCAGGTATTTGGTGGCCTGGCTTATTCGCGCGGTGGACAGGGTGGGAAGATTGAGCGGTTGTACCGTGACACTCTGGCATACAAGATCCCAGGAGGCAGCGAGGAAATCATGCTGGATCTGAGTATTCGACAGAGCTTGAAGGTGCACAAGGCGCTGGGCATGAAGCTGTGATTTTGTTTGCATGCACAGCGGTTGTACGGAGTAGGTGGTTATACAAGTACACAATACTGCATTTCTTGGGGTGTATTCTTTTGCCTGGGCCGGTGATGCGAGCTTGGCTTGCTAGTCACGACACCAACCCGTGAAGGAGCAGGGCTGACAACTACTACAAGTAGGTGAGGGCATCAAGGGAGACTCTGAATGGATGAGTTTCAGGCGGAAGAGTCAATGGAAGCACGCGGAGCAAGTTTTTGACTGGCCCACTTTTTGGTTGGTACTTGGGTAGGTCGTAAGGACTCGTATGATGCAGGTACGACTGTCAATTGTGCAGTTGCAATTGCAGTTGCAGCTGAGTGTCGGTACTTGGTGCCTGTAGTTGCCAGTGGAATCCTCCGAAACCATCCTTGAGAAGATACGTCACCATCATCATGAACCCCTGCTCAACCCCCACCATCCTTGCTACGCCAATCCACTGGATGCTGTCACCCACAAAGACCCATCAGAATTTTTCTCTATTCGTACCCATCGTTCGGCAACGGCTTTTTCTTCCCCTGCCAAATGCCCTGCTGGTGCTGCCAGTGCCTGCTTCTGCGTGTTAGTCTGTGCGTCGCCTCAGAGTCGTAAGCGACAAACCAAGTATGTCGACCCTCTTTTTGCCCTGATCATCCTGTCGAATGGCTACTTTTCTCTCAGCAATACCCACCACCACCACCACCATCATCTGTTTCTCCTGCGCCTCGATCTTGCCGCCACCTTGAAGTCAGTATTCGAGGTAGAACCTTCCCCGACTTGTTCAAGCTTTGCCCCAACCATATTCGTCCCTTTGCCATTTTCCATTTATTCGTGCCCTGCCGTGTGCTACTTATAATAGATTCCCGATCTTCCTTGTAACCATATAACTTGTTCCTTTCTTAAATCTATCGATTCGTTACGCTCGTTACCGGATCTAGCATACATCTCATATCTATAATATCTACAATATGCGGGCCTCACAGATTCTTGCCATTGTGGCTGCCCTGCCTTCCACTCTCGCTGCATACAAGGGCTTCAATTATGGTTCCGCGGGCAACGACCAGTCTGCCTTTGAAGGTCAATTCAATTCGGCCAAGGCTTTGGGCTTTGATTCTGCTCGTCTGTATACCATGATTCAAGACGGAACCACCAACACTCCCATCTCTGCCATCCCAGCAGCCATCAGCACCGGCACATCCCTCCTGCTCGGCTTGTGGGCATCCGCAGGGGATGCCATATTCGCCAACGAGGTTGCCGCACTGAATGCCGCCATCGCACAATATGGCTCAGCTTTCACCGACTTGATTGCTGGCATCAGTGTGGGCAGTGAAGACATCTACCGCATCACCCCAATCGGTATTGAGAACAATTCTGGTGTCGGTGTCGGTCCAGCCACAATCATCAACTATATCAACCAGGTTCGATCGGCCATCGCCGGTACCTCGGCCGCAGGAAAGCCCGTTGGCCACGTCGACACTTACAATGTCTGGACCAATTCCAGCCAAAACGACTTGATTGGAGCTTGTGACTTCCTTGGTGTGGACGCGTATCCTTATTATGAGACGACCAAAGCGAACAGCATCGACAACGCCAACGCTACCTTTTGGGATGATTATGACGTGACGGTTGCTGCCGCTCAGGGTAAGCCTGTCTGGATCACTGAAACAGGTTGGCCTGTGTCGGGTCCCACCAGTGGACAAGCTGTTGCTTCGGTCCAGAATGCGCAGACTTACTATGACGAGGTCGGATGCACAGCCTTCGGTGAAGGCGTCAACACCTGGTGGTACATTCTTCAGGACACTGGTGCCAGTCCAAGTTTTGGACTTGTGGGCGCTGGCTCACCTCCTCCAACCACGCCACTGTACTCTCTGAGCTGCTAAGCATAACGTTTGGGTATTAACGGTTGTCAATATACGTAATAGATTAGGGTACATCAAAGTGGGCGAAAAGTTGGGGTGATTGGGTACGAATAACTATAGAAAAATGATCAATAATGAAGATATATACATAGTCAACAATGACGAGAAAAAGCTGCATTGACTTACATCTGGCCCAGTGAAGTGAAGGGGTTTTCAGATCAGCCTCGTCTCGAGCGAGACAACCAATCAACGGGCTTGTTAGGTGAGTCTGGGCGCTAACCCGGATTGGGCTATGTCAACATCTCAGATTGTAAACAATGGCTTGTGCATCGAGTCTCAGTCTTTTCTCTCCCCCGCATCCGCCCATCCTCTTTCTCAATACTACTAACAACAGGTTTTCTTGGACGATTGTGCTATACCAAAGCGTCTAGCATTGCAATTTTCCTTCAATCCGGTGTTGGGACTTTGGAACCACTGAAATGGCGCCGAGGAAAGCTGTAAGCCCAGCGAAGCCTCGCCGCATCACCCGCGCCCGAGCAGCTGATGCCGGCACCACCACCACCGCGACGACACCAATCGAAGAAACTTCCAAGCGACGAACCACCAAAGCGGCGCCCATACCCACGACAAGCGGTGCGAAAGCCCTGGAGGCAAAATCCCGAGTTACTAAGAAGACGACGACGAGTAAAGGGACAAAGGGTGGACGAGCAAACACGAGGTCGGCCAAGGTGCTGCCTGTCCTAGAGGAGGATGCCAGTGATCAAGACGACGATGAAGAAGTGATGGAAGCCACGGTTACCAAGCCGCCTGTCAAGCCATCGAGGACCTCGACGCGAACCACTGCAAACACCTCCGCCCCTACCGCGACTGCTGGTCTGGCGGCAGCGCCTCGACGTCGAGTAAAGGTCACGCCATTGACTCAGAATGACTCTCAACCTGAACCAGTCGTTACAGCGCCTTCAGAAAAAGTCACCGTAGCGAAGAAGGCGTCTGCAAAGGCAAAGAAGGAAAGCACCTCGGCAGAAGAGAAGAAGCCAGCTACATCACGAAGTAAGAAAGAATCTGCGGCTGTGAAACAAAACAAGGACGCAAATGTCGCGGGCACCAACCCAGAACCCAAAAAGCGAGGACGGGGTCGAACTGTGCAGAACGACCCGGGGCCGGAAGAAGAGCCTCCGCAGGTCTCTACGTCGACAGCAGCCAAGTCTCGTGGAAAGCCGAAGAAGGAGAAGATTCCTCTACCGCCCGTGGAAGAGCCTAAGCCTGCGCCTGTCACAACTCGGCAGACACGAGCCAGGGCCGGGTCCGTGAACTCATCTGTCGCTGCAGAGCCTGCTGTCAGTGTTGTGGTCCCCGTGAAGAAGAAAGTCACCTTCGAAGCTCTCCCTGAGGATGACGACGAGAAAGAGAATAAACGACCCAGAACCATGGCCAAGTCCAAGAGCACAAAGGCATCAGCTGCCTCAAAGAAGGCCGAGACGACAGCCACCGGCATGCGTGCGAAACCGATTCGGAAGCCTGCCACCACTAGAACGGCAAAAGCCACTCGAGCAACAGGTCCCTCGAAAGCTGTGGCATGCAAGCCTCAGAAAGAGACCGAGGTCACAGAAAAGATCCAGGCTCGAGCACTAACCCCGAAAAAGATTACACAAGTCGCAAAGGGAATGCCCATGGATAGTGACGAGGAGGAGGAAGATGAGCTTGCTGGCGCGAAAACACCGGTTCGCGATCTGAGCCTCTCACCCAAACGTGGACTCGCGGCTTCGGCGACACGACCGTTGTCGCCCATCAAGAAGCTTGACTTTTCACCCGCATTCCACCTAGGATCACCTCAGAAAAACCATATATCTGAGGCTATGGCTATGTTGAGCCCGCCGCGGCGGCAGGCTTCTCCAGCCAAGGACTCGTTGAAAGAATCCCCTCGACGAGCGCCTGAGGGCGTTACGATCTTCCGGGCAAATGTTCCAGACATCCATAACACCGCAGCCCTGGTCCTGGACCCTTGCAACACCCAGTCCATGCTTCACCAATCCCCAAAGAGAGGCTTATCGGATAGACTAGTGTTCCCGCCATCCGCTGTAAAGTTACGAACCACTCCACTCAAAACCTCCTTGTTGTCTTCGCCTGCCCGACGCCTCTTCTCGGCTTCAAAGCAGCGGACGCCTGCTCAGGTGTCGCCATCGTTTGGGAAGATTTCCGAGCAAGAATCACCGGATTCGTCAGTCGACGAGGCAGTGCTACAGAATGAAGAGAGTGAAGAAGTTGTAGTGTCCTCGCATTTCAGATCGTCAGTCTCTCCACAGCGTTTGGCAAGGGTGTATAGGCTGAGTGAGGATGAGCTGGCCGAGGAACGGGACGGTGACGTCGATTTCGACCAGTCGGTGCTGAACATCAGAAGTCCTCTCAAGGTGGACAAGTCGAAGCCCGTCGAGGAGACTTTGGCCGAGGAAATGGTTCTGGAGGACCCGGCCGTTGAGGATGATGTTCAGTCAGCTGCGGAGGAAAACGATCATGAGGAATACATGGAAGTTGATGCCACCGACAACACAGCTCCAGATCCCGCAGTCGATGCAGACGAAACTATCGTGGATCCTGAGTTTGAAGCTGACGAGCCATCTGACGAGGAGGAGATCTCGGACATTGTCGAAGACGTCGGTGCTCACGCTACTGAAGATGCCCACCAAGATGTGGAAAGTCCTGTCAAGAAACCCAGAATGTCGGACGCCCTCTTCAGCCGCCTTCGACACATCGACGACGACTCTGAAGATGAACTTGCTGTAGAACAGACACCAGACAATCGAGCTCTCAGACCAAGCTTTCGACCCAGCATCGGCGCTGTGGATATTGGGTCTCGTCTCTCGACAGGAGTTGCCCCAGAGAGTGCATCTAAAAATCTGGGTTTCACTCCTCTGGCCGCCCAAGTCCAAGGTTGGCGTGCTGCCAGTCCTGAAAAGAGGGCCTCTGCTCTTTCCAGGTCACGGGGACTGTTTTCGCCTGTTGCTCAGATGCACGTTACTGGGGCTGTGGAGCTGAGTAGGCCTAATACTCCAGGGCGGGAATCGTCGAAACGAAAGTCAATAGCCAGCAGGCTTTCTCTGGCTGCTTCCACTGCCGAAAGCCCCGCCGGGCCTAACTTCTTCGCTGATGGGATGGCTGCGCGAGACTTTCAAGATCAGGTAGAAGACGATGCTGCTGCTGTGGAAGACGAAGATCTTCACAACCTGATGGCACAAGATGTTTCACAGCAAAATACGCCTGACGAACTCGACGGAGAGGTTGAAGCCTCATCTGGAGACGAGGCGGCCAAGACAACGGCAGAGTTGACGACGGACTTGATCAACTTTACCAACGCATCCGATACCGCCATGGTCGATTTCAAGGCTCTGGCAAATGAAGCTGAAGATCTTGCGGCTCAAGATGGACACGATACGGAAGCTGCTCTCAACGAACAGGAGGCTAACGTGACAGTTCCCACTGTTTTGCTCGAGACGGTAAATGAAGAGCAATCTATGCTTTCTGTTTCCACTTCTTCTGGATCCTATGGCGATGAAAACACAGCTCCCATTGAGTCGTTGGCAGATGAGTCCGAGACGGATGAAATGGAAGAGTTACCTACCGAGGAGAGCGCGGAATGCCACGCCAAAGTGATTGACGAAGCCCGAGAAGAGGACAGCGATATCGATCAAAGTGTCCCTGAAGGTGCAGAACAAGACGAGGATGCTATAAACGCCACATCTGACACAGAGGACGAGCTGGATGAAGTCACTGCTGCCAGCATAGAGACCTCCCCACCCAAGAACGACCACGCCCCTGCATATGTCGAGAGTGTGATCCAGGAAATGGATTTCAACGTAACTCCTGTCCGTCCGGATCCAGGCCTCCCGAGATATGTTCAAACTGTGGTGTCCAAAGTCCCGCTTCGCCCTGAAGGAGAGATTCCTCTTGCTTCATCGCCACTCAAAGTTCAGAGGAAAAGACCGCGGTCGCTATCTTCTTCGCATGTACAAGCGGTCAAGCGACGTAGCTTAGGCCCCATCTTGAAGGCTCCCTCATTTAACATGGACCCTCTTGCAACCCCGAGGGCGAATGTGACCATGTCACCTCAGAGACGAATTCGCAGTGCTGCACCCAGTCCAGCAAATTCACTCGCCTCAGGCTTGACGACACCTGGTCAAATGAGCTTTACCGCCGACGACTTTGGCGACAGTACGCTTGATGGGATCGATTTGCCGGGGGAAGAATTGATGTCTGATGATGTTGAGGAGACGGAAATCGCTGAACAGGATGAGAGTGTCCTAAGCATTGGCTCTGCCTTGTTCAGAACGCCAGCCGCTGCGTCGAAGAGAAGCAGCATTGTCCCTTCTACCGGGCAGTCAAAAACAGCTACAACACCTCGCTACGCAATGAGCACAAAGTCGAGCTCCAACAGACTCAATGCCACCCCTAAATTCACGCCCTTAAAAGGAGCTTCCGGGCCTAAGACGCCTGCTACTGTCGCCCGAGCCAAAACTCCGAGCACCTCAGTGAAGCCAAAGTCTGTCGCGAAGACTCCACAGACCGGCCGGAACCCTCTGAAACCAGTCGGAAATGGTGTTCTTCATGGTGCAATTGTCCACACCGACATCCACACCAGTGAAGGGATGGACGCTTCGGCCTTCTACATTGATCTGCTTACATCTATGGGAGCGCGAGTGGTCAAAGAGTGGAGGTGGAATCCCAGAGCCAGCATCCCTCCCACCAACCAGGACTCTACCGATTCGGGTGACTCGATCGGTAACGTTGGCATAACGCACGTCGTCTACAAGGACGGTGGGAAACGCACCTTGGAAAAGGTCCGCTCTGCCAAAGGCCAAGTGCTCTGCGTCGGAGTCGGTTGGGTGCTCGACTGCATGCGCGAAGGCAAGTGGCTTGACGAGTCCGCATTCGCTGTCGATGCAAGTATCATGCCTCGGGGCGGATCCCGGAGACGCAAGTCCATGGAGCCCAGAATGCTCGTCAACGCCAATGGGCTTTTATCAACTAGCAGGGACCAAAGACGGAGCGTCTCTGCCGAGTACATGGGGTTCACTGGGGAGATGAAGACGGACTTGATCAAAACTCCCGTGAGAGGAGATGAGAACCGTGGAAACGGCGTCGAGGTCGAAGATGAATCGGAGATTAGTTCGACATACAACTCTCCGACTGCGGCGACGATGTGGGGAGGTGGTGATACTGCCAACGTGGGTGCTCTGATGGCCCAGCAGGACAAGGAGACGCCTGGATCAGTCGTTTCCAAAAAGTTCACCACAAACGTGTCGACTCCAAAGTCTGTTTCCCTGGAGGTGGACTACGATCCTCGCACCGCAGCCACGCCGTTGACTCCCTACCTTGTGGCCAAGGGACGAGAGTTGGGGCAAATGAGTGCGCCTCCGAAACAAATCAACAAGAGCCTCTTTGATCGTGACGAAGACGATGACAGCGCTGCGCCAGAGAAAGGGCAAGCAAATGGTGGCAAGAAGTTTCAGGTCAAGATGCAGGGCAAATCGGCTAAGGGGTTGCTGGACGCGAGGAGGAAGACTCTGGGGGTGGGTGTCGCCGGGATGGGATTTCAGCCTCGTTTCGGAAGTCCCTTGAGAAAGGAGTGATGTGGCACCGACGAGGTCAAGGAATGAAACAGAAACTGACTGGGAGTCTGGAGTTGGACGTTTTGTATATACATGCATGCGAGGCAGAAGCTGAAATTTGGACTGTGGGTTTGGCGTTTTTGGGTCACGAAAGGCCTTGAGGGTTTGGACAGGGGATGATAGTAATGGTTGGGAGAGGCTGATCAGGTCAATTGAGTGGAGTGGAGTGGCGCGTGGAGTGTGGAGTGGATAGGATTGAGATTGATTGAAACTGAGACTGAGACTGAGCCTGAGCTTGAGAATGACCATGAACACGAACACGAACATAAACACCTATTGATGTTGTTGTTTCCGTGTTGTCAACCTAGATTCGTCCCGTCCATTTTCTCATATGATGGTATCCCATCTCCTGCGCCAAGTGTTTTGCCGCCATCAGAAGTATGTACTCCCCTCTCGTCCTTCCTTGATGAATTTTGCATCCTACACCAGAACACAGCACAGCACAGCACATCACGCCGCCGCAGCGGAGGAGGAAGAAGCATCGCGATAAAACCCCGCGACTAAAAAGGCCAGCTCGAGGGCCTGCTTCTCGTTGAGGCGCGGGTCGCAAAAGGTGGCGTAGTTGAGACTGAGGTGTTCCTCGGTCAGGCCCTCGGCGCCGCCGATGCACTCGGTCACGGCCTCGCCCGTCAATTCGAGGTGGACGCCGCCCAGGTACGAGGCGTGGGCGCGGTGGATCTGGAGAGCCTGGTGCAGTTCGCTGAGGATGTCGGAGAAGCGGCGCGTCTTGATGGTCGTGGTGGCGCCGCCGGGTGTTCCTGCTGCGTCTGCGGACGATGGCGATGATGATGAGTTGGGGGTAGGAACACTGACGGTGGCATTGCGCCCGTTGCCGTGCATCGGGTCGCACTGCCACACCACGGTGCCGTGGTGTCGCGACTGCTGCACCGCGCGGATGTGGGCCGGGAGGTGCGCGGCGATCTTGTCACAGCCGTAGCGGGTGATGAGGACGATCTTGCCCACCTCGTGCTCCGGGTTGAGGATGTCGAGGAGCGGGACGAGATCCGCAGGTGGCATGCTGGGACCGACCTTGACGCCGATCGGGTTGGCGATGCCCCGGAAGAACTCGACGTGCGAGTGCGTGAGCTGCCGCGTGCGGTCGCCGATCCAGAGCATGTGCGCCGACGTGTCGTAGTAGCCCTTTGTCGGGGGCAAGGGCGGGGGCAGCTGTGTCGGCAAGGACGTCTTGCGCGTCTTGGACAGGTTTTTGTGAGTGGTGGCCGGGGAGGAAGGGCGGTGGTGGGCGGTGGCGGCGGCGGCGGCGGCTTGGTCTTGGTGGTGGTTGGGAGGATGTTTGAATTTTCGGGTGAGGGATTGTTCGTATTCGAGCAGGAGGCCTTCGTGCGACGTGAACAGGTCGACCGTCTCCAGCCCGCCGCCCGTGTCCAGCCCGATGGTGCGCATCATGTCCAGCGTGTCCGTGATCCGCTCCACGATGACCTGGTATTTGTCTCGCACGGTCGGATCGCGCACGTGGCCCAGACTCCAGTCCAGCGGCGCATGCAGATCGGCCAGTCCGCTCGCCAGCGCCGCGCGGAGATAGTTCTGTGTCGCGGCCGAGTGAAAGTACGCGTCGACCATTCTCTTGGGGTCCGGTTCTCGCAAGGCCGGGTCCGCCTCGTAACTGTTCAGGATGTCGCCGCGGAAACTGGGCATGGGGACGCCGTTGACGACCTCGGTCGGGGAGGAGCGCGGCTTCGCATACTGGCCGGCCATGCGCGCCACGCGGACGACCTTCTTCTTGGCGCCGTAGATCAACACCAGCGACATCTGGAGGAGGAGCTTGACCTTGGCCTCGATCATGTCTTGGGTGCAGTAGTCGAACAGTTCGGCGCAGTCGCCTCCCTGGAGGAGGAAGGCGTTCCCCGTCGCGACCTCACGGAGCTCGTTCTTCAATTTGACAATCTCCCGCGGCGTGACCAGCGGTGGCAGGGTGTTTAGTTTTTGGACCGAGGCGTCGAAGGACTTGACGTCGCTGTACTGGACGGACTGCACGATGGGTTTGGCTTTCCAGCTCGACGGCGTCCAGAGACCCGTCGCGGCGTGCCTGGCCGAGCCGTTTGTCTCCATGATGTACGTACCGCCCTAGGTCGACTCTAACGGAAACAACCGCTCAGATTCGCAAGCACGTTTAGAAGGTGGTTTTCCAAAGAATCAATATGCGAGAGGTATACAAGGGATGAGTCACCGCTAGTAGAAAGAGTGGGGACGTGGCTGTAAGCCAGGGTACATGTAGACTCTCTAGATTCTCAGCACAACTCAATGGATGAAATTTCCCCTAAAGATTAAAGACTAGACTGCTTCCTGTCGCCGGAAGTGGGTGAAAAACAGAAGTTCGACTTCCCTCGTGTCTTGAAAGGCCCTGATATGACGCTATCCCTTTTCAGGCTAGCGTCTTGTAACGGTGGGCTGTTGACCTGCAGAAGTGCGGGACTTGGGGAGATTCAAACACTGCCTCTTGCATCGCACGACACAATTACCCATTTTCTTCGTGGCCTCCCCCTCAAAACCAGCCAGTCAACTCGGTCAAGATGGCGGAACCAATTCCATCGGCATCTACCGCCGCCGCGGACGCCGCAGACGACGAAACGTCCCAAAACCTGCCCAACAACGCCGAGGACCGCAAGGCCGCGGCGGCGCTCAATTCTCTCAATGCCAACGAGATGTCCACCGAGAACGGGGAGAGTGGCACGAGACAGCCCTCCGCGGCCGACCAAGAAGCGCTGGGAAAGGCCATGTCGAGACTGGAGATTGCCAGCGGCGTGGGAAAGAAAAAGGAGGACACGACCAAGACGCAGGCGAAGAAGGAGGTCGAGGTGAAAAAGAAGGTCAAAATCGCGGCCGAGGATGTCAATCTTTTGGTGCGCAATTGCCGTGGATTCTTTTTCGGGCTGTCCAAAAAAATCGCTGATACGTGGGCACAGGTCGAAGAACTGGATCTTTCCAAGACCAAGGCTACCGAGCTGTTACGCTCGCACGACGGAAATGCTACGTTGGCGATCAAAGCCTTCATCATCCCTGCTGCTCGAGCTTGAGCACTCTTTGGAGTTGCTACAGGCTTGTTGGGACGGAGGGTCCTGGACTCAGCACCGTGATCGACTCAAGTCCTCCGTCCAGATACACCCAAAGTCGTGGGGGAAGATGCACCCGAGTCCGGCTGTCAGGAGTAGTAAACTGCAAAGGATAAGTAAATCCGTGCACTGATCCTATCGCAGCATGCCGTACGACTACTCAAGAATTATGGGGAACAACGCATGGTACGACGCGGGCATAGTGATCGTTTTCGAGAGCCAGGATCAACTTGGAGGGATGATAGAGACTCGAACAAAAGCTGATGGAGGATTCGAACAAGCCGCCTCTCAGTAGCCGCCATTTTGTAGACGGGCAGACAGGCACTACAGGCTATGCTCCGGCAGAGATTCGGGTCATCTTCGGCACAGCGGCGCTGATTGATGAGATAGCATTCGACGGTCGACGGCAAATACTCCGTTCTTCTGTTGTTGGGACCACTTGAATTTATCCAAAGCCAATGGCATGTAGCCGTAGCTCAGATCTTGCAGGCTGTTAAATCGACTGTTACGGTTGATTGAATTGAAGGTCTTGGCAGCCCGAAACCACTCAATCCTATATCATGATGATGTAAAAGTCGTACATCTTGCATCTAATCAAGACAGACGGACTCCCTCGCCATTGAGAACTGCCTGCAAGCAGAGAACACTTCATTCGTACATTCTCAGAACACCCAAGATCAGTCGCTCTGCAACACAATGGGTATACAAGAGTGGACCGTCACAGAGGTTTGTAGGTCCCAAAAACCCCTCGAGGACTCTACTGAGGTTCGAGCCAGGCATACTATCCCTCAAAATGCAGCTTGGGTGAAGGTCCGTATTATACCAAAGAGCGAAATGAGCTTCGATACATGGTTTGTGGATAATGACTTGACCACTTGCATCGTTGTTGCCCCAGCTGACCACGAGTCTAACCCAGGACATCAATAATAAAAAGCTCTTCATCATCGACCTCGCCAAAGGACCCGAGTCGGTCAAGATCATCGACACGTCGCAGCCGATTGGAGTCACGGCGAATATCGAGGGTGTTGACTCCTCAGAAGTCATCCTGGCCGGCGCAAAGGACGGTGTCACCAAGTTTAACCTGAAAACTGGGGAGCATGAGTACGTCGCCAAGTACTGGAAGGGAGCAGACGCGGAGGACAAGGCGAGGAGGTAAGAGCTCCTAGAACAGGGTCAATTGACGAATATGTCACTCACACCAGCACTCAGAATGCGGTCGAATGATGGCGCAGTCGACACCCAGGGACGGTTCTGGGTCGAAGCATTCGTCGACCCGGAGATATCGCAAGTGACGGACGAAGGTTGCCTTTTCCGGCTCGACCACGACGGCACGCTGCAGACGATGCACGAGGGGATGAAAATCCCCAACGGCATCACCTGGAACGCCGGCGACAGCACCATGTTCCTGACGGACTCGCCACCGCAGAACGTGTATGCGTTCGACTACGACGCGCGGACAGGGGCCATATCCAACAAACGCATCTTCTTCCACCTGGATGAAGAGGGCGTGCACCCGGACGGCCACGCCATGGACGTCGAGGGCAACATCTGGCACGCCTGCTACGGCGGCTCCAAGGTGATCCGGATCTCGCCCCAAGGCGTCGTCACCGGAATCGTCCACCTCCCGACCCGGAACATCACCTGCCCAACCTTTGCGGGCACGGCGCTGTTCATCACCAGCGCCCGCGAGTCCCAGCCTGACAAATACCCGGATTCGGCCAAATTCGCCGGAAATTTGTTCAGGGTTGACGTCGGCGTCGAGGGCATGCCCAAATACAGGGCTCGCTTGGACTAAGACCCCAGTCCTGGTTTTTTTGTTCGTGTGCAAGGGTTTGTGTCTTCTAGAAAACAACAGTGAACCGAGACGCGAGATTAAAGGTTTGATTCGGCTGGCCATTTCGTCTAGGTATTACCTCGCATTAGGAGCAAAAAACGGGAAGAGTTGCCCTGTTGAGTTAAGGCAATGAGAACCAGCAGTTGAGCAAAAAGAGATGACGGGGTTGGGGCAATTAATTACATACCTCCTCGCTTCGCACTGTGTTCCTCGTAGTTTCCCAGACTCTCGAGAAGACAGGGCTGCACCTACCCGCCTAGGCAAGGTAAGGTACCTAAGGGGAAAGCGACGTCAATCATCCCCAAAGTACCAAGTAGTACCTTGTACAATTAGTCTCCCTGGCCTCCTTTGTATCCCTTGGTGTTTGTTCGCCCGCTCTCACCCCTGTACTCTGGTACTCGATACCTTTTTCCCCGACTGTCATTGTCTCATAAAATCATAAAATCCCGACAAGGATCCTTTCATCTCTTCAAGGTAGATGACAGGGCTGACCTGACCGGGGTCTTGCGACAAGGCTGCCTAGCCACCCTTGCCTCGCCCTGCCTTGCCCTGCCTAGTCTCGCTGGCTGGGTCTCGGACAAGGTCGGTCGGTGATCATAAATAGGTAGATAGCTATTTACCGAACACTTAGACGAGGTTGTTTTTTGGATCCAAGAGGATCCTAGGAAGGGGGGAACCCGAGGAGGGTATTAGAGGGTATTACTAAAAAGTTGAATGAGGGCTACATTATCTACATTCATACGTAGCTACTCGGCACTCGTAGCTAGCTAGGTACCTGCTGCTTGTGCTTGTACTTGGTACAAAGTACAAGTACTCGTAGGGACGGGTAAGTACAAGCAGTACCGAGTGCTCGTTACAAGACACACACAAAATCCCCCTTTGCTAGAAAATCAAGGTTTGATTGTGCCAATCTACTTGCCTCCCGCCGTTTTGTGCTTGTACGTAGCACTACTACGCTGTGCAAGTACGCTGTGTAATCCGCAGGCATGGCTCATCTGCTTTGTTCACCGTGCACCCGTGGTTACAAAGTCCCCCCTCCCTGCGCAAATTGCATCCACCACCATCCCCGTCCCACGGCACTGGAACCTCACCCCGTTCGCCGTGGATGGATTGACGTGATTAGCTTGCGACTCTAACGGCCAAAAAAGGCTTAGAAGTCGACATCGGCTCGTCATATGCCGCACAACGGCGTTCGGGGGATGGAGGGGCCAAGCTTGGATTTTTTACGAGTGTACCGTTCCAAAGGGCAAGGATGCGCGCACCCTCTGCCGTCTGTCCTCTGCAAAGGTCCGGATCAAGCTGCGTGCAGCAAGGACTCGTATGTAGGTAGTTGAGTTGGGCCTTTCTCTTTTCGCCAGTTGTCTGGGTCTTGGGTTTCTCAGGAGAGAGAGATTAAATCCGAACAAAGGTCTGCATTGAAACTTGTCTTACTCGTACACTCTCGCTTAGTTTCCCAGCCCCGGGAATAGACGTGATGGTGACGGTGTGAGGGGACATGCTTTGAAGCACTTGGTGACTCGCCGGTAAGTGTAGGCCGTGGCTGGCGAGCTTGGACCCTGTGAAACGGATCCTCCAATTTCCCCTTTTTTGGACTGGGAAACTCTATGAAGGTTTCTGCTCGTCTGGGGAAGGGGGGGGAATGGTGGTACAAGTAGTACAGAAAGAGAAGGGGTCGACCCCTGATGAACCTGTTGCCTGCTTCCCAGTCAGCCTCTTCCCATTCCACAGCGGGGGTCACAACTCCCAAAGAAGAGCAACAAGGAGACGAAGGCTGTGACGAAACCAGTGTCGAGCGGTATAAGCGGTACCGGTGGTGGCTTTTTTTGCTCGGCAGGCGTCATCAGGAATAACGGACCATCGACAAGCTAGCCCAACGCCCAGGCAGAGCGGCGTGGGCGGCTGCAGGGGGTGTTTTGAACGCCCCCTTGACGCCTCCAGTCCAGACTAGGCAATGGCCAGGGTCCCTTGGTGTTTAGCCTCACCGGGCGCGCGCGGGATGGCATTTTTCCCACGTGGCCCATGCCATGCTGGAACGGACCCTCTTTTGGACGACAACTTGGGGCTTTGCTTGGGCTAAACTACCCCTCACACACCACACCTCACTCGCTCTCGCAGAAGAAAAAGAAGCTTCACGCTGGAGTTTGTACAAGTAAAGGCGGTCAGGTAGCACCGATGGCTTTGGCTGCTTTGCTGCTTTTGCATCGTATCAAGTGACCACTTCTTAGTGATCCCAATGGACCAAAAGCTCAAACAACAAATAAGCTCTGCTTTGTGGGACCTGCCTGTTACTTTGGAAGAGGTGGAATGCTATTTCCACCACAAGCTCCATCTTTGGCGTCGCGGCACCAAGACAACTAAGAGACCATCTCGAGGGTTTTCGGAGATTCCACCCGTAGAACGTGACAAAGAACAAAAAGTATGTGAGAAAAAAGCAAATACCGCCTCTGGAAGTTGGATTGCTGATCGAGGTAAGGAGAGATAGCACTTGGCCTGTCAACTCACGCAGAAACACGAGGGTATCCAAGACAGATGGCGAATTCCTTGGCTTTCCAAATACAAGTCAACTCAACGGCGTTGCAGGTCTCCAAGATCAGCACTTGCCCTCATTATTGTTTTCTTTTCTTTTGCTCCTTTCAGGAAGGCGACATCATGTCCCCCAAAAACGTGCCTCGTCATCCCACGCCCAAGATGCAAGATACTACGATAAGGAAAGTCACGAGGAGGCCAAAGTGCTCGTAGAGGCTTCCTCTCTTGCCAATGGGATCTTTTTATGACCTTGATCTGGGCTAGTACTCGTTAGTCATGAAGAAGGTGGGTTGCTGGTAGTGCCTTCACACACTTTACCTGCATGCATGAAAGGTGGTGGTGCCGTTTTGGATGGTGATTTAGTCCTGGTCTGGTCTGGTCTGGTGCTGCATGACGCCAGAAGGTGCAGCTGCAGCAGCCACAGCAGCTGTGCATAACCGACCACAAATGCGAAATGCGGCTGTGGCAGAGTTCATCCCCGGGGCTCGTCAAACCACAAGACCAATATGTATCCCACTACGTCAATGTCAACCGAGTTGTCGTATTAGGACAGCCACAAGGCTAGAAAGTGACACCATTGGGAGGTAGTCACAATCATGTGCTCCCCTACGACCAGACCGCTCCGAGTCTACTCGGTACAGAGTCCTCGTTAGCATGTCGCCTACCCCTGCCTCTCGTGGTGGGTGGGTGGTG